>NC_140935.1:32080557-32173057 GCF_014529385.1 Adiantum capillus-veneris
AGAGAGAGAGAGAGAGAGAGAGAGAGAGAGAGAGAGAGAGAGAGAGAGAGAGAGAGAGAGAGAAAGAGCGAGACCATGTGATGGAAGAGCTCTTTGGAGATGGACCAGAGTTAGGACAAGATGATGACGAGGAAGCCCAACAAGTGCAGCTTCCTACAAGCTTGGAACCACCTTCTAAAGCTAAGAAGCAAAGAAGATGGATACCAGCTTGGAAGCTCCAACACAAATAGGCTTACCCAGTGATATTTGAGGGAAACGTGAGGGTCAAATGTGAGTGGTGTGTTTATTCAAAACAAAAGAATCATTATGCAAATAACGGGTCTTCTACACTCCAACTTCCGGCTTTGACTGAGCATAGCGAATCAGATGAGCATCAAATTGCTGCCTTCAAGTGGGCCAACAAGGAGAAGAGGGTTTGCATCCCTCTCCCCGATTATGTTGCAACCTTGGAAGACAAGGAGAAAGTATGTGTGATTACTGTGATGTGGCAAGTGTATTTTGTTGTGAAGTCTGCTGGACCTATGGAGTTGTTTGAGAAGTTGTGTCTTCATCAGATCGAGCAGGGGTTACCAAATATGCCACATCATGCTGATTATGGAACTTACCTTAATAGAGCTGCTGGTATTGAATTTACACAAGCAATCCGGGATGTTCTATGGGTTGCTTTATGTAAAGAAATACAAGCAAGCCCTTGGTATTCCCTAATGGTTGATGACAGTACAGATAGGGGAAAAGAGGTTCATCTCATTTTCTATGTTATCTATTTGACAGATGGGGGTAAGGGGGAGAATCGTGTTATTTTTGTTAAGCTTATTAAGACGGATGATGGTGGAGCAGAAGCAAAGTATCATGTTGTTCTGGAGTTGATAAAGGAGATGGGTTTGTGTTTGCACAAACTTGTATCTCTTGCTATTGATGGATGCTCTAATATGGTGGGCCATAGAGGTGGACTCATCGCTAGAATGAGAGCAGATGTTCCCCATCTTCTTCTTGTGCACTGTCTTGCCCATCGTGAGAATCTTGCAGCAAGTCAAGCTGTAGACTCTTTTCCAGAGCTTACTCATCTAGATAAGCTATGTAGAAGTATTTATACGTGGCTTCATGCATCGGGGAAGCGCATGGATGATTTGAAGTTTATTGAGGCATTAGACTTGCCGAAGCTGGGCATGTTGCGCATACATTCAGTGAGGTGGTTGTCTCGTGGACAGGTGATGGAACGCATGGTGAAAGTTATGCCTGCATTGCTTTTGGAGTTTGGGAAAGAGAAGCAAGCATATATGATGAACTTGTTCTTTATGCAAATCAGTTTTATATACACTTGCTAGAAGATATATGTTCAAAAGTAAATGTTTTGAGTTGCCAATTTCAATCAGATCTTGTGGATGTTTCTAACATATCAGGGTTTGCTGATGCGGTGTTACAAAATTTGAGGAAGAAGTTTTTGAGAGACTCTGCTGGTTGCGGAACAAAATATTTGAAGCAGTTTGTTCAGGGTACAAAAGATGGCAAAATCACTTTTGCTGATGCAGATGGAGAAAAGCATGTTCACAGCTTAAGATTTGACAGGATCGAGGGATCCAGCAGAGGCGGTTTCTTTGAAGACTGCATGCTTTTGGGTAAAGAGCTGGTCACAAAAGTTGTGGAGAATTTGTCCAGTCGAATGCAAGAAGACATGCCGATATTAGAGGCTTGCAAGCTTTTCAGTCCAAAGCATTATCCAAGTGAAGAGCTGGTGCAAGAGGCATGTACCAAGAAGTGGTTGTTGGAGATATTCAAACAATATGGATGTCTGGTTGCTGATGTAGAGCATTACTTGGGAGAGCTGGACTCATTTACAACGGTTTTGTCTTCCAACTTCAAACACAAAAGCTTCCGTGAATCATGGGAAGCATGCAAAGATGATGCCACTATGCATGACTCATTTTCGAACTTAATGAAGTTTTGGCAGATTCTCTCAATAGTTCCTGTGAATATAGCTCCTGCAGAACGCGGTTTCTCTCTTCAAAACAACATCAAATCAGCCCATAGGACGAGCATGAGTACATCAACACTTGAAAATTACATGTTCATTGGGTTGAATGGGCCAGCAGCAACTTCGGACGTGCCTTGGGATGATGTTTTCTCCTTATGGAGGAGGAAGAAGAAAAGATCTGTAAATCTCACTGCATAGACGGTTGTCCCAGATCATTTTGAGTTTGCTATATTTAAAAATCTATGTATCAATGGAACTTTTCGTAGGGTTTTTGGTATTTTGTATCTTTTCTATTACTCTAGCAGTCAAAAGTCACTTCAAAGTTCAGCCATGTGCTGCCTTATCATTGTAACATTGACAATTATCAATATATGGTCTCGACATTTATGTGTAACATGTAGAGTTTATGATTGGTTGTGTCAGCGTGATGATATTCAGCGTGGTACTCTGTCAAGTTTTCCTAGTGTCTTTACTTTTCTGAAGCATTATAGGCGCTTTGTTTGAGTTGTAACTATTATCAATTGCATACACTGTTTATGGTGTTTTAAGGAATGTTAATGTAGAGTGCCACTCAGGTGCTCTTTGTTCATCGGATGATTTGAGGATAAAATCATGCATGCTCTTTAGTAATCTCAAGGCTGACGGCTCTTCTCCTATTGTTCAACAGTAACCGAGTGGTCAATTTGATCATTTACATGGCTATGGTAGTTGCCCCTAACAAGGGGAACTGAGCCATTAAAGTTGAGTGGATATACACATGATGTATCAGCTTGGGACTTTAGTATTTACCATTTTTGCTGTGAGTATGGCCTTGCCATGGATTAATAAGACAGGGTGATGCCTTCACATGGAGATTCTAGCTTCACATGGTGTCTATTAGTTGCACAGATGCTCTGATTGGAGATAGGGTCTAATGCTGCAATTCATGATGCACCCAGGTAGTGGTTGTTTCTCGATGGTTTGGTGGCATTCTACTTGGACCTGACATGTTCAGATTCAGAGCTCAAAGATCATCATCGTATTCATGAAAGCATTACCACTATCCCAACTTCTTCAAGTAAGTTTGTTCTCATTAACCACTGCTCATATTCATGTCCTTTAAATTGGTTATTAGCATGTCCAGCACACTTATGCTTCGAAGAGATGTGTGCTTGTGTGAAAGGCATTTTTGAACTTGCTGTTTGCATTCACTCCTTGTTTGCTGTTTACATTCACATCTTGTTTGCGGTCTGTAGGTTGTAAGGTGCAGCCTGTTGAAAACAGTACAAGCTGGCCTTACAACTGAGATGTGGGATGAGGAGGTGAAGAATGCTTGGGCAGATGCGTACGATGAGCTTGTGCGGGCTATCAAGACACGAGAAGTGTATGCTGCTCCATCCTAACTCAAGCTGCAAAATTACACCAACAAAGCACATGCTTGGTGAGGACATGTTGCACTTAAAGCTTCTGGTTTAACTACAGTTCATCAGATTTTTTTTCATTCATATACACCCACCAAGGGGCCCGCTCACCTGAGGCAAGCATGGCCGTTTGTTTGTGTCTCGGATAACTTAGCTTACATTGTTGCCGACTCCAAGCACATCAATAATGCGGCACGTTCTCTTCTGAATACTTGTGGATACATCAAGGGTGCTCGACAGAAGCAGAAATCGCAATCAAACGTAGCTAGCATAAAGGTGATTACTGATTCTTCAATTAAATACTGTAGCAAGGGGGGGCTTTTTTCAAGTTTTTTAGAAATCGCTGAGTTTGTGCAGGCAAGAGGCGTTGAATGAGTCCTGAGGCGTTGTCTGCCCGCAGTTCACACATAAGGAATCATGGAAAGCATTGCCTTTTTTCGGAGCACAGGTTACTATCAATGGAGTCACACGATGTGCCTTGAACAATGTCTCCTACCAAGCTCCTAAAACCCGTCTTAAGCTTGCTGACTACTAGAATCTAACGAGAGTCTTCAAACTAGATGCTTTCCCTGGTGTGTTTGTTTTTTTTGTATGTTCTATATTGTGTGTGTGTGTGTGTGTGTGTGTGTGTGTATGTGAAACCTTTGAATCACTCACCGAGCTGTCTTGCGTCTGTCAAATCTGGAGGTTATAGAGGGTTTTTAGAGATTGTCTTCCAAAACAACGATGATGAAGTGAAAAGTTACCACCTTGATGGTTATCCTTTCTCTGTTGCTGGGTAAGAAATATGAATGTATCTGGCAGTGATTTGACTGCAGGCTGCAGGCAAGCACGCCTCTGATGGAAGCATTGTTTTGGCAGGTTTGAGTCTGGGACACGGACTGAATAAGATAGAGGGGGCAAGGCAATATAATAAGTGGGATGGTGTTGCTCAATCTACCACATAGGTTGGACGCCATTCAGTTTTCTTAAATGTGTTTGTTTAGGTTCTCACATAAACATGCCATAAAATTTGTCAACATCTCTGCAGGTTTTCCCCCATTCCTAGACGGCGATGTCTGTTTCACTCGACAACGTTGTCGTGTTGTGGCACGTATAAAGTGGGAACGGACATTAAACGATTTATCTTGTGACTTTTTGATGCATAAGTATACTTGATATAATACTCATATGGGTGAAAGCATGTTAACTTGTCATTCTTTTTCATGTCCCGGACAATGCTAACTAGCACAATTTTGACATATGCTCACTAGTACAATAACTTGAACTACATCTCCAAGATCTATGACATATGATATATCAATAGAAAGCACTTGAAACAAGGAATCCAAATCTACAACCTCCGACAAATTTTGATATTATTTGTAAAAAATTTACCGGACGCCCAACTTTTCGAAGATGTGCTAACTTGAAACTGCTAACTAGCACAAAAAGCGCGACAGGTTAACATGCTTTCACCCATATGCATAAATAAAAGCTTTCTACCATACCTTAGTATTACCTTTGCAGTAATATAAATGTACATTACTATTAGAAAGTACTACAAGAGAAGTATCAATGGTTGTGCCTCTTTTTGTCTGGGGGAAAAGCATTTGTGTATTTCTTCTAATATCTCAGCTATACCCTACCATATATAAATTATTTTCTTCTTTTCACATTTATTTAATAATATAACCCTTCAATAATGCATACCTTCTTGGATACATACAAGAGGGAAGGGCCTACTACAAGACTTTATGAAAAGGAAGATCCAAAGCTTTTTGGACCATCCCAATTTGAAAATCCTAACCTAAGGACGTGGAGAAGAGGCCAAAACCAATTCAAGCTCTTTTAGTAGGCCAATTTTGCCTTTTCAAGCATGTTAATCCGAGTTGCAGGTCAAAAGTTACAGGGAAACCAGTGAAAAACCCTCTCACAACTACACTGCAAGAAGAGATGGTAAACAGGTGAATCAAGTGAAAAGAGGTAATCTTGGTCTTTTTCCATAAAAATAAGATATTTGGAGGATAAAAGACATAAGCATGTGAATGTGACACCTCAAAGATGCCTTGAAGGACAAGACACACAAGTTGGGACCCCCTGCAGGAGCCACACAGAAGATGCCTAGGTGGGGCCCACATACATCATGCACCCACATGGAGCCTCAACGACCAAAGATGCTGAATTTCATGATATTTTGAGTCGTAATATTGCCCATTTTAAGAAATATCCAAAGAACATTTGATTTGGGCTAACTCTTTAGCCTAATCAAGTGATTATGTAAAACATGGCTCCCTCAACAATAAAAAGGGTAGCCTTCTCTTCATTGGGGGAAGTTATGAGTGAGTGAGAATAGATCAATTCCATAGTGACACACTCATCTTAGTGCCACACTTTCTCTTGAAGAAAGGCTGAAGTCTTGCCTCATCTTCTCTCTCCATTAAGGTGGTGGCGATTGCTCTCATGTAAGAAATATGTTGCTAGTTTTACTTTCATTTGCATATCTAGTCCAATACTTGTCTCTAACTCTATCTCTATCTCTCATTATCTATCTTTAATACCACCACCACACTTAGATCTATCTCTAATTCTATCTTACTCCTCCTTTGATCTCTCTTGTTGTGTCCTAATTGTTTCATTGGAAGGTATTCAAGCATCAACCTTGTCAATGTAATGGGTACAACCTTCTTGCGGGAAACAATTATGAGCACAAGGTTAGTAACCATATCTTCATCTTCCACAAGCATCTCTCTCTCTTAAAGTTCTCATTCTCTTCCACAAACTCTAGAATCTCCTTGCTACAGGTACTTCTCTCCCCGTAGTATTCTTATTGCCTAAGGGCAACAATAGGGCTTGGGAGAGAAAATCTCTTCTTCTTCTCCTTTCACTTCTTTCACACCTTTATCTTTGAACATACTAAGTATATCATCGATGAATAACCATAATCCACATAGAGGCCATTCCTTTCATTTCCATTCTGTGCAATCTATTAGGGTCAATATTTGGATTAGTCGAAAGATTCACTTTCAGCAACGCATAGTGTTTCTATTTGGTCCTGAAAGGCTCAACGAAATACTTCTCTCACCAGATCCCATCATACTACCTATTATTAACTATAACTTCTCTTTTGATGTGAGTGTGGTTATTTTATTATGAATCAAGAGGATTTGTACTCACAACTAATCCATATCGCTAGACAAAACATATACATTATAGTAAGCACAAAGCTACAATTCCAAAGAGCAATCCGTAGCTTATTTGGACAACAAAGATTAAATATCATTAACTCATCCATTAACCCTTTTATCCTACCCATGATACGATATGATCGTAATCTCGATGTTTTCATTTTTGTTTTGTTCTGACTATTTTTCATGAGTTCTCTCCATCACGTGTGTGTTTGTAAGGAAAAGTGAGCGGCTTCTTTGGCTACATTTCTTCTTTAGCTCTAGAAACTATGTTATCTACATCTTATCTCTTTCTCATAACCCTTGAGCTTCCTCACAAACTCTCAGAGCAAGAGGCCCGGTGCCTTCCTGGCAAGACCGCAAATTTCTCGACATATTTTTGGGGAACCCGAGGCGAACAAGCCGGGTGAGAGTACATAAAGATGGCTAGGAAAGTGGAGCAGCTATATGGTGAAATGAAAGAGCTTGCAGACAGATGCAAATGGCTTGAAGAAGAAGACCGGATTCAAAAAGCGATTGAAAGCGCTGGGCAATCCGTATATAATGAGCTTAATATATTCGAAGGCTATGATCGAGAAGGATATCTTGAGTGCTATGTGACAGAGATGAGGCTTCAAGCAATTCCAGAAGCTCGGATGATTGCAGCATTTGTTGAACTTGTGAGTGATGTTTCAAGCACCAAGTTCAAGACTATGCAAGTGTATATGCAAGCAACTGGGGTGAGTTTTCTACAGCTATAGCACAGGTATGCTTGGAACATCAAGACCAAGAGATGGAGCAGAGTGGAAGTGGATGTGACCAGCTAGAGTTGGTGTCTCCTGTAAGCCATGCAAGTGTCAACACATCCATACAGGCTAATTTAGAAGCAGTAATAGGTGCATATCTTTTGCAAGATTGTAACCTTCATATCTCAAGATAATGACTCTCATGATGCTATCCAAGCGCTTGAAATGGCTCAAAGCAACTTAGAGGATGATGCAAACTCGTCGGCTATGATAGATGATTTGGACGCTCCTTTCGATTCGTTTGAAGATGCACATGATTGTATATACAAGGATGAGGATGCTATGGTTTGACAGAGGATGTGAAGGGAAAACAGGTGAAAGACGGCTATATTAGTGATGTGCTACAATCTACTTTTAAGAAGATCCAGGAACTTTTACCAAGTTTAGAAGAGTTGGATGCCTATGCTGAAGACATATACCAGGATGAATAAGTCATTATCAATGCTTTCCTATGCGAGTTTGATGCATGTGGTACTACCCAAATGGATATGCCTAGCTGCAAAAGTGCTAATTTAGAGGTGGGTGACTGAAAATCTCTTCCTTTGTGAGTATAGCTCTGCTAGTAGCATTGTGGATTGTGAAGTACCTCAGCTAGACGAGGTGGAAGAAGAGGAGTGCATTGACAGAGTAATATGTATGTATTATGGGGTAGCAGATGTGATGCAGATGACTCATGAAATTGTGCCTTATTTAGAGCTAGATGCAGCAAGCTTTCACAATTCCATGGTAGAGGAAGGTGTTATGCAAAGTTTGGAGTCTTCAGCAAACTGATTTTGGATTGCCTATTCGTGATGATGACGTTTTTGAAGTCTTGTTTGCAGGAATGACAGATGCAGATTCTCTGCATGAGGATTGGGGTTATGCGGATGAATCTATGAATCTTCAAGATTCACAAATCAAAGATAAAGAAATGTTTGGGTATGCTATACAGGTTGAAGTGACATTAGAGGATAGAGTAGAAGAGCAAGAAACCTCTTCGGATATGGTCTGTGATTGGGGTGATATTTCTGATCTGCGTGAAGATGCAAATAAAGATGCTTGCCATAAAGTGCCTACTATACAGGGTTTTAAGAATTTCAGTTGCCTGCAGGTATGCAAACAATATCTGAGGCATAAAAGGGATTTAGGTCTTGTGTCATAGGGTATAAATTGCAAGCAGGTTTGTGAGCATCTATCTCGTATGGATAGGAAGGGTATACATGGTGATGCCTTGAAGCAAGAAGAGGATGCTAGCTCTATGCTGACACCAGAGTCATGTAATGAAGAAGGGTTCTCCCTAGATGAGTGGAGACATGATTCAGTTGAAGATAATTTAGCGATGGGTCAAAAAGGAAGAAGGGGTGAAGATATTGTGTCAGAGACTAACTCCAAGGAGGTTTTTGAGCAGTCGGTTACAAGTGACCGGGAGCATACCTACCAGGATGATTTGGAAAGGGAATTAGACACCATATTTGAGAGGTATGCAAAGTTTTATGATGTAAAGCTGGAGAGGTATTTGGTAAAAGGTGAGAGAATTGATGAGAGGTTTACCATGCATATTTCTGAGGTTTCTCTTGATGTTGAGAAAGGATATCTAGAGGATTCTTTTGAGAATGAAGATGCAGATTCAGACTTCTATGCGAAAAAGGTACATATGGATTTAGAGGTTGGTAAGAAGGTTGAAGTGCAGTTTCAAAAATCTTTCAAGTATATTATAGGAAGCCTGGACGTGTTTTTTGAAGAGGAGGATGAGGAACTTATGTCTCTACGTCATGAAGATTTTGCGCATAATGGAGATTTGTTACAGATGTTTTGGAGACAGATGCATATAACAATTCCTTCTGATCCAAGAGGAATTAAAAGATGCGGACAATATCAATGCTTAGTACAATACAAGTTTTTGAGTTACCCATATGATCTTGGAGGAGGTCATGGGATGATAGGGGATACAATTGCTTTAACAAGTTACCATGAGGCTGGCACATGCCGGAGGATGTGCAGGATTAGAGGGGGTGGATGTCGTGCTATGGCACGTATATAGTGGGAACGGGCACTAAACGATTGATCTTGTGACTTTTTGACGCATAAGTATACTTCATATAATACTCATATGCATAAATAAAAGCTTTCTACCATACCTTAGTATTACCTTTGAAGTAATATAAATGTACATTACTATTAGAAAGTACTACAAGAGAAGTATCAATGATTGTGCCTCTTTTTGTCTGGGGGAAAAGCATTTGTGTATTTCTTCTAATATCTCAGCTATACCCTACCATATATAAATTATTTTCTTCTTTTCACATTTATTTAATAATATAACCCTTCAAAAATGCATACCTTCTTGGATACATACAAGAGGGAAGGGCCTACTACAAGACTTTATGAAAAGGAAGATCCAAAGCTTTTTGGACCATCCCAATTTGAAAATCCCGACCTAAGGACGTGCAGAAGAGGCAAAAAGCAATTCAAGCTCTTTTAGTAGGCCAATTTTTCCTTTTCAAGCATGTCAATCCGAGTTGCAGGTCAAAAGTTACAGGGAAACCAGTGAAAAACCCTCTCACAACTACACTGCAAGAAGAGATGGTAAACAGGTGAATCAAGTGAAAAGAGGTAATCTTGGTCTTTTTCCATAAAATAAGATATTTGGAGGATAAAAGACATAAGCATGTGAATGTGACACCTCAAAGATGCCTTGAAGGACAAGACACACAAGTTGGGACCCCCTGCTGGAGCCACACAGAAGATGCCTAGGTGGGGCCCACATACATCATGCACCCACATGGAGCCTCAACGACCAAAGATGCTGAATTTCATGATATTTTGAGTCGTAATATTGCCCATTTTAAGAAATATCCAAAGAACATTTGATTTGGGCTAACTCTTTAGCCTAATCAAGTGATTATGTAAAACATCGCTCCCTCACCTATAAAAAGGGTAGCCTTCTCTTCATTGGGGGAAGTTATGAGTGAGTGAGAATAGCTCAATTCCATAGTGACACACTCATCTTAGTGCCACACTTTCTCTTGAAGAAAGGCTGAAGTCTTGCCTCATCTTCTTTCTCCATTAAGGTGGTGGCGATTGCTCTCATGTAAGAAATATGTTGTTAGTTTTACTTTCATTTGCATATCTAGTCCAATAATTGTCTCTAACTCTATCTCTATCTCTCATTATCTATCTTTAATACCACCACCACACTTAGATCTATCTCTAATTCTATCTTACTCCTCCTTTGATCTCTCTTGTTGTGTCCTAATTGTTTCATTGGAAGGTATTCAAGCAGCAACCTTGTCAATGTAATGGGTACAACCTTCTTGAGGGAAACAATTATGAGCACAAGTTTAGTAACCATATCTTCATCTTCCACAAGCATCTCTCTCTCTTAAGGTTCTCATTCTCTTCAACAACCTCTAGAATCTCCTTGCTACAGGTACTTCTCTCCCCGCAGTATCCTTATTACCTAAGGGCAACAATAGGGCTTGGGAGAGAAAATCTCTTCTTCTTCTCCTTTCACTTCTTTCACACCTTTATCTTTGAACATACTAAGTATATCATCGATGAATAACCATAATCCACATAGAGGCGATTTCTTTCATTTCCATTATGTGCAATGTATTAGGGTCAACATTTGGATTAGTCGAAAGATTCACTTTCAGCAACGCATAGTGTTTCTATTTGGTCCTGAAAGTCTCAACGAAATACTTCTCTCACCAGATCCCATCATACTACCTATTATTGACTATAACTTCTCTTTTGATGTGAGTGTCATTACTTTATTATGAATCAAGAGGATTTGTACTCACAACTAATCCCCATCGCTAGACACAACATATACATCATAGTAAGCACAAAGCTACAGTTCCAAAGAGCAATCCGTAGCTTATTTGGACAACAAAGATTAAATATCATTAACTCATCCATTAACCCTTTTATCCTACCTATGATACGATATGATCGTAATCTTGATGTTTTCATTTTTGTTTTGTTCTGACTATCTTTCATGAGTTCCCTCCATCACGTGTGTGTTTGTAAGGAAAAGTGAGCGGCTTCTTTGGCTACATTTCTTCTTTAGCTCTAGAAGCTATGTTATCTACATCTTAGCTCTTTCTCATAACCCTTGAGCTTCCTCACAAACTCTCACAGCAAGAGGCCCGGTGCCTTCCTGGCAAGACCGCAAATTTCTCGACAACGTAGGAATGTGGAACTTGCAGTCACAACTGCTGCCGAATTGGTATCTTGGGCGGGAGATGTATATACGAGTATACAACCTTGACAACACTAACAAGACAGAAGCCCTGGTGCTAGACAATGCTATCTACCGTGGCAGATTGACAAATATGCAGAAAACGTGAGTGTCAGTTTATGAATATTATTTTTAAACTAGTCTTTCTGGTTATGTCTATGATGCTTAGGTTCCCCATTAACTCACTGCTTGCATACACATGGCTTGTGGTTGTAAGTTGTTGGAGTGATTAGAGCACTTTATCAGGGTCTTAAAGAACACTTTAATAGACAACTTTTTACATAGCTAACAATTGATTTCCATTTTAGCTGCTCACTTTTAAGAGTTTAGTTTGATCAAGCATATGATGATTCACTTCAGGATACACGTCCCTAGATTGGGTGGATTTTGAATGAACAAAATCCAATCCAAACCAAGGTCGAAATGTTTTGATTATTAGAACACACTGTCTTACTTTTCGCTATGAGTCTTGGAAGGGTCGAAAAACGTTTCCCCTTCACGGTGAAGGTCGACCTATACGATAGCCCCTCCTACAGGACGGGCACTCTTCAAAATTTCCCTTCCCTAGGATAGGCAAGGCAGCCTTGCCAATTTCAGGCCTGGGAGAGAGAGAGAGAGAGAGAGAGAGAGAGAGAGAGAGAGAGAGAGAGAGAGAGAGAGAGAGAGAGAGAGAGAGAGAGAGAGAGAGAGAGAGACTGCATAGTGCACAGTGTGTGGGAATTAAGTTACACACACAAAAAAAAGGGCTTTGACAGTCACACAAAATATGGAATTCAGTAGGCTTGATGATTCAAAAGCAGACTATGAAGTCGTTAAAGACCTCAACCAAATAACAAACTGAAATCTTTACTGTCCAATAGCGAACATCCCAAAAGTGAACATCACATCCACAGTCATGCAACACAAAAGAAGTTTACCATGTAACAACTACTCAATGCAGGCAATGATTTTAAAAAAAAACCTAGGAATGCAACCCACAAGTACTACTCTCTCTGTATCGCGAGGGAGGCAATGGAGTCGTCTACTCGGTTTACGGAGCCACATATTGCATTGGCACTGTCCCGAGTGGCTTCGTTTCTTGCCTCCTCGATTTCCAACAATCTCTTTCCCCTCGTGTCTTCACGTGCATCCTTCCGATCCTCCAAACTTTGCAACACCATTGCCAAGTTCTTCGTTGAGCCCACGAGCTCCTTGATGTTGTTGCCATTCACTCGCGACCGCCGCTTTCTCTTGATCCCTCATGAGCTTCCTTCTGCTGATGCGTCAATGGGCCCACCAACATCGTTTGCGGCAAGAGGCGGTCTTTGCTGCTCGCCTGTGCTGTCACCGTCGGTAGGCATGGTGTGGTTGTCTTCTTCGTCACCTACACACGAAGAAGTTAAGAAACTAGGATAAAGGCAACGATGCAAATTAAAAATTGTATCTAAAATAAAAACAAGGATCAATTTCCATTGGGACTTGCATACCTAGGGGCATCGTGTCATCCTTCGTAGAGCCAACCAGCAATCCCTCGATGTCGGAATTGCGGTCCCCGCCAAAAAGCATCTCCATTTTGTTGTAGAGTTTGAATGGAAAGTCTTCTACAGGTAGCCCTTTTGTGCGCCGCTCGGTTTGACTCATTTGCCAGTAGCTAGACCACCTTGAGGGAATCTTTCTCTCATAGTCATTTAGCCTATTGAATAGGGAGTGTACTTTCTCCCACTTTGTTTTGCATTGTGCCTTATTACGCATGACGCCTCGTGCCTGACATGTCTCAGCAATCGCTTGCCAACGGTCGCGACGAGTGCGCTCATAAACCCCTCCTTCACTCTGGCATACTTGTACTTCTTTCTTGGGCTCGACCAAAGTGATGATCTCGTGGAGCTGCCAATTCGTTTGTGCAGTCATTTGTGGCGTTTGGGTCAATGAAGGGGCCGGTGCTCCCTCTACCGAGGTGTTGCTATCACTAGGGATAGCGATAGGATGCGTGGCGGTAGGCCCTGATGGGAGGCATACTTGATTGGTTCCCTAGAGCCCATGCAGGACGTGCAGACAACGACAGTGACATTGTGGATGGCAATGGACGCGGTATTGACTGCAAGGATGGCCTTATTGGAACTAGCCACACCCTAGGTAAGATGATTGTGTTGGGGTATAAAGCCCAATGTGGTCGCCCAGGTAAGTGGGCCGGCCGCCAGGTATATACACATATTCTTTTGTTAAAACCTAATAAGAACTCACTATGCTCTACACATTACAGTAGAGCGAGTTCACCATATCTCCGTGCTCTTCTTCTCGCACTCTCTCTCGCGTCGCACTTCCGCTCGTACTCCTTCAACTGGTATCAGAGCTCAGATCGAGGCTCGGGGCAGCACTGCAGGAGGCTAGAGTCACCAGCTCATATTGGAGTGAAATTCGACAGGCGAAGACACGGCCCCAAATCTCGTGGGAAAGCCCAAAGGGCTTGGTGTTGTCAGAATTTCATTCTGAGGTCATCTCGGCCACCGTTCGGCTTCGACAAAGGTCTGTGCATGCCATTTTCGACTACGTGGTCTCGACGGGTGCAGATCCGACTCTGCAAATTTGGGGTTTTCGGCCTACGACTGCAGGTGCTGAGGATATCGACACTCCCAGAGTGTTGATTTGTGGCTGTCTACACATCGAAGGACGGCTCACAGTTCTTGGAGGCGTGTCACATACGACACGGGCGCATCTACACACAGACTGTAGGCGACATCCACTAGTTCATCAGGTAGCTTGTGTTTGCTGCTTGATATTCCAGATTTCATCCTGACATTGCAGGTACTTCCACATGGGATGTATTGTCAGAGATGATGTATGTCTGTTGAGGGTTTGCTGGCTGTGAGTCACGCAGCAAACAACCGCCGCAGCGGTTACAGCATACAGTGGGAAATTTGTGGATGTATGACTTTGTGGGAAGTCTATGTACTGTCAGATTTACTGCAGCCTTTGTTAAGGGTCGAGTGAGGTTTTATTAAGCTGGGGGATTCTCGAATGTTGAGATCCTTTCGGTGATACAGGTCTTGGAGCGATCCCTCGAGCACCCTTAGATAGGCAGCTAGGATGTATTGACTGTGAGTTAGACAGTTGGGATTGCATCTTTGCTTTACTGCCGTTGAGGCATTGTCGCAGTCTATGCTTACAGGACAGTGACAAGACAGTCAGAGACAGTACAGGTGCAGGACAGGTTTACCCGCAGCTTACAGTGTCAGAGAGACATTGTTTTTTGAGCTATTTTTGGTCTGTTTTTGAGTACACCAGAGCCATTTTACAAAGGAGACTACCAAAATTTATGCAGAATCTGAAGCTTTCTTGGTTCATTTGACAGGTTGATATTGGTTCAGAGGTCAATTTACAGGGGAAACTCTGCCGAATTTTTCCCAGGAAAGTAAACCACTGTGAAGCGTAGCTATGGCTGGATCACAGGACACTGCTCTTTACAATATCAAGAAGCTGGATGGAACCAATTTCCCATTGTGGAAGAAGCAGATTCGGCACGTGTTGGTACAAAAGAAGCAGATAAAACCTATAAAGCTCAAGGGGATAAAACCAGAAGATATGGACGAAGATGAATGGAACGAAATGGATGAATTGGCACTTTCTACCATTATGCTGACTTTGGCAGAAAGCGTTTACTTCAATGTAGCAGACGAGATGTCGGCTTATCAAGCATGGTTAAAGCTGAGTGATCTTTATGAGAAGCAGAGTGCAGCTTCCCAGGTATACTGGCTTAAGAAGCTTATTGACTTGAAGATGAAAGAAGGGACACCTATGTCCAATCATCTGAATGAATTCAACACAATCTATAGTCAGTTGTCAGCTCAAGGTGTCAAGTTTGATGAACCTGTTAGAGCTATGTTCCTGTTGATCACATTGCCGGAAAGTTGGGACACTTTTCGCATAGCTTTGAGTAATTCTGCACCTCCAGATGGTTTGAACATAGCAGGTGTAGAAGGAAGTCTACTTACTGAAGAAACCAATAGAAAGACAATGGACAAAGGCAAAGGAACAGCCTTAGTTGTCAGGGGAAGGACCAAAGAAAAGTACAAAGGTGGAAAGAGGAATCAGTCTCGTAGCAAGTCCCGCAGTGCTAAAGCCAAGAGTGACATAGAATGCTACCATTGTGGAAAGAAGGGTCACATGAAAAGAGACTGCAGAGAACGGAAAGCAGAAAAAGGCAAAGAGAAAGCTGAAGACCATGGTGAGAAGAACAAGTCCTCAGTGAAGATTCAAGAAATAAATGTGACAAACACTGTTGCAGAGGATGACAGTCTAGTGTCAGGAGACATCTACTTCTTGAAGAATACAATGGACTCAGCTCTTCTTACAGCATCTGATGGAAATGCACTGAGTGACTGGATTATAGACTCAGCGGCATCACTTCATGTGTCTCCAAACAAGGAGTGGTTTACCTCTTATGTGACCACTAAAGATCATGTTCGGCTAGGCAATGGGCAGACATGTGAGATCTTAGGGGTTGGAGATGTTCAATTGAAGTTTCAGAATGGCTCTTCTTTCATGCTGAAGAATGTGAGACATGTTCCCGCAATTACAAAGAGCTTGATCAGCACAGGTTTACTTGATGATGTTGGCTACGTCACCACTTTTGGACAGAACATGTGGAAGATATCCAAGGGTTCTATGACAGTAGCACATGGAGTAAAGTCTGGAGGACTTTACATGATTTATGTGAAGGGGATTGGGGAGCACCACAGACGGAGAGTGAGAGAGAGAGAGAAGGAGACAGACACGATGTGGGTGGGGAGACTCTAAGAGTGAGCAGCCCCCTATACACTTATGCTATGTATAAGGTATACAAGTCAGTGGGCGCCCAGACTCTGGGCGGCCGGGTAAGGCACAGGCGCCTATACCCCAACAACCTCCCACTTAAAGGCGATTGTGCCTTTAAGCAAGGGAACCTAGTCTAAAGACTACAAAAGGTGAGAGAAAACCGCTCTCAACCGATGCCCACTGGCTGGCTGTGATCGTGTGCATCCGGCTGTCCTGCTCCCGTGTAAGTCCATACACCACCAGACGTACCGCACACGTACTGCAAGTATGTACGCAATACCTGCATATCTCCCTCGTGCACTATGCCATCATCAGTCAACAAACGACTGACAACCCCAACTGCAAATGCTCCCACTGCAGCTGCGATATCCGGTCTCAAGATCAACATCTCATACATGAGACCACCGAATGCCGATGCAATGCTAGCGGGCCCTGCTAGCTCTACGGAGCATGCATCAACATATATATCCCTGGCAATAGGCATCTCTGACTGACAAGGCGTGTCAGCCACATGCATCTCCTGACTGTCCACAAAAGACGCATCAACCTGTCGTGCAACCTCAGATCAAACCAGCTGCTCTAGGTGTCTGCTGGAAGACATATCCTGCACAACTATATCCCCATGCTCACTGTCGAGCATAGAAAGAAATGACTGCATAATCGCTGACATCTCAGTCTCCTCTGCAATCATCCACTGCAAACATGACCACTCAATCTGTTGTGACTCACTAGAGCTCTCATGCTCTAACTCCGTATGCATAGACTCTTGCACAACGTCCTCCTGTCGTGACTCACTAGAGCAAGACCGCTCTACCTGTCTATCCTGTATAGAAGTATCTCGCACAACTGACTCTCTGCTTTGCTCAGTCACTAGCAAAGCATGCATGTCTGACTCTGTCACCTCTCTGTGTGACTGCTCAAGTCGTGCCCCAAGTGTGTGCACAACGAGCTCACTACTCTGCACTCCATGCAAAGTATCCTGCAACCCACAAGCAAAAGAGACTCGCCTGCTCTCTCGCTGTGTACCTGGCTGCATGATCACAGAGACAACACCGTCTCTCGCGTGATCCACATGCAATGGGTAACCTGTACCACTCCTGGCACCTCTCGCAATCACTAGCGAACCCAAATGCATCACAAAATCTCGCTCTCGTAGCGAAATCTGACATCCACAATCTCTAAGCTGACCAATCGAGATCAAACTCACTGTCAAATCTGGTACATAGCGCACATGTCGTAACAAGTAAGATGCACCACTCGGTAATGACAGTCTCACATCTCCTGCACCTGCTATCGCATGCACCAATCCATCGGTCAAACGTACACTGCCAAGCATCCCGCTAGAATAGCTACAAAACCATTCATGATGCGACGTGACATGAAACATAGCATCTGCGTCTAGCAACCACTGCGAAGGGAGTGCACTATCCACATGTATAGCATCTCGCGCATAGCTCGAGGTAAAAGTGACATCCCCGTCACTAGTATACTCCGACACTACATGTGCCTCAACTGTCAAAGCAACTGAGTCCATGGCATCACTACATACATCTCTGAGACTACCATGTCTCCTACGATGTCGCATACGACGAAAACAGCGCCGTCTAACGTGTCCAGAATGACCACAATACCAACATGTTACCTGTCGGCGTGCTCGTGAATGTACATGTCTCACACGAGTCCGTGATGACTCAGATCTATCATACATATCATGCAATCTGTGCCAAAGTGCTCTCGAAGTAGTCTCATACATAACAAGAGCATATACAGATTCCGTAAGGTGCAAAGAGAGCGTAGATAGTGCCATCTCCTCTAGCTCCTGCCACTGATCGTCAGACATGTTTGAAGGTCTACCTGCATCACCACTCAATGGTCGATGCAACCCTCGCTGTGTCAATGCATCAAGCATACACTCTCTCCATGCCGCAAAGTCTGACCCATCAAACACGCGCATCTGTGAGAGGTCACAATCTGATCGATCACCTGTCTCTGCCATGAGCACAATGTAGCAAACTAGAAAGAAAAACCACCTCACCAACAACACCTGGAAACTGTCTACCAATATGGCCAGAAACACAATGTAAAACCTGTGAGACACACTCCAAAATAGAGCTCCGGCAATGTCAATACAAGCCTCGCATGCTCTAGTATCACACTGCAATCTGTGAGCTAATCACCAAGCCCACACTGTGCGGTATCAATGCATACACACGCACAAATCTCCCACCTGCAGAGAACACCGCACGCAAATGCTGAGTGCAACCCGCAATCTCTACCTAGATCGCATAAATGATGCGCATAAAACTCCTGGGAAAATTTCGCCAGAGTTTCGTCAGTAAAACGGCCACAAAACCTGTAACCAAACTGACTGCACGCTCAAAACCATGAGCAACCAAAGCGCATCAAACCGCACTCCAAATGCATGCACCAATCTCCACACTTTGCATACATCATTGCAAACACCTGCAAATCTAGTACACAAATATCTGCTCTACCTGTGACTGCCAAAAAACATGCTCGAGGCATACATTGCCGAGCTCAAAATGCAATCACATTAGTCTCCCTGAGCATCAAACCACATAAGGCATACATCGTATCCTCCCACCTGTGAGGAAACTTGCAGCAAATATCACTCTCACATCTGAGAGCAAACCATGTGTGGAATCCTCGACACACAATAAACAATTGCTGCTGCTACAGAAAATTCAGCGTTCAGAATTTTAAAATTCTGATATGACGACCGCGTCCGGAGCGTGCCAAAACCCCAAGGTAGACTCCTGGATCATATGTATCCGAGTCCGGGTGTGAAAGCTATGCCAAAAACAGTGTTTTTGGGACCCGAGAGTGCACAAATAAACTTACTGCTGTACCTGCTGTAATTCAAAGCATAATTTCAGCAAATAGACATCACCATCGCGTCCGGAGCGTGCCAAAACCCTGACCTAAACTCCTGGATCATGTAGATCTGACTCTGTATGACGGAGCTACGCAAAAAACTGCGTTTTAGAGCCCGAAAATGGCAAAAACGAGCTGCACACAGTCTTGAACCTGCTCCTGCTCCACTCTGCGTGATGCAATGCCCTCTCAATGCAAGCTCCAACACAAGAGCTCTGCCACAACAGCATCCAAGCACTCGAATGTCAAGCTCTCCTCCGCCGAGCACTTCTCTAACGAGCTCCACTGAGCTCAAAAGCTCCTCTCACCAAGGAAGCCGCAACCGCCTCCTCGACCAAGCTTGACCACACCAAGCTCCTAAGCTCCAAAGACAATGCTCCTCAAGCTAAAATCGCTCTCCGTGAAACTCCGCGATCGAACTCCACCGTCGAGAGCGAGCGAGCTATCGCCTCGAAGCTCTCAAAGCCGTCGTGCTCTCCGCGGTCACCATAGCTCTGATACCAATTGAAGGGGATCGGGGAGCACCACAGACGGAGAGTGAGAGAGAGAGAGAAGGAGACAGACACGATGTGGGTGGGGAGACTCTAAGAGTGAGCAGCCCCCTATACACTTATGCTATGTATAAGGTATACAAGTCAGTGGGCGCCCAGACTCTGGGCGGCCGGGTAAGGCACAGGCGCCTATACCCCAACATTATGTATCAAATGTCTCTAAAAATGTAATCAATGTAACCGAGCAGCCGAACGTTTCTTTGTGGCATAGCCGGTTAGGACATATGTCCAAGAAGGGAATGGAAATCTTGTCTCGTTCTGGTTATTTGCCTGGCTTTTCATTTAATGATTTTGAATTCTGTGAACATTGTCTGTATGGTAAGCAAACACAGCAACCACATAAGCATAGAAGCAGTAGAAGAGATACACAGTTGGCACTTGTTCATAGTGATTTGTGTGGACCTATGCCTAACCTATCTCTAGGGGGAGCTTCTTACTTTATGACATTTATAGATTATTACTCGAGGAAAGTATGGGTTTACTTTCTCAAGCACAAGGATGAAGCGTTTAGTGTTTTCAAAACGTTTGTGACACTTGTGGAGAATCAGAGTGGCAAGAAGCTTAAATGCTTACGCACTGACAATGGTGGAGAGTATGTTTCAAAGGCCTTTCAGGACTTTTGTGAGTCAAAAGGTATAAAACGTGAACTTACTGCTCCTTACAATCCTCCTCAAAATGGTGTTGCCGAGAGGATGAATAGGACCATACAAGAGAAGGTCAGAAGTATGTTGTCTAATGCACAGCTGCCAAATGGGTTTTGGGCTGAAGCTGTATCAACAGCTGTTCATCTTTTAAATAGATCTCCTAGCAAGGTTTTGCAGAAGGATTCAGTGCCAGAGATGGTATGGTCAGGCAAAATGCCCTCATACAAGCATCTCAGAGTCTTTGGCTGTGAGGCATATACTCACGTTCCAAAGGAATTTAGGAACAAACTTGAGCCAAAGAGTAGAAAGTGCATCTTTCTAGGCTATGGTAATTCTGGTGAGATGGGGTACAGACTTTGGGATCCCGAATCCAGAAAGGTTGTCCGCAGCAATGATGTTCACTTTAATGAATCCAAATATCATTCTAAACCAGAGAGGGTTGAGGAGATTAGAAGAGTTGTCTTCCAAGAAGATGGACCTGCACGTGCAAGACAAAATGTCAGGGCTCAAGAGGAGCAAGGGCAAGATAGAGTGGAACCACAGGTTGTGGCTGAGCCTGAGCCACCTATTGTGCATAGATCTGGACGTGTCACGCGACCTCCTGATAGGTTTGTTCCATCTATGAACTATGTCATGTTGACTGATTGCAATGAGCCTTCATGTTACAAGGAAGCAGTGCAAATGAAGGACTCCGGGAATTGGCAATTGGCCATGCAGTCAGAGATGACAGCTCTGCATAAAAACAAGACATGGAAGCTAGTTAAATTACCACAGGGCAAAAAGGCTCTACCTTGTAAATGGGTTTACAGGTATAAGATCACTGCTCATGATAATCAGCCAAAGTACAAAGCAAGGCTTGTTGCCAAGGGCTTTAAGCAAGAACAAGGCATTGACTTTGATGAAGTCTTCTCTCCGGTGGTCAAGATGACTACATTGAGATGCTTTCTTGCATTGGTTGCCATATTAGATTTGGTGTTGCACCAAATGGATGTCAAGACAGCGTTCTTGCATGGTGATTTAGATGTGGAAATTTACATGCAGCAGCCAGAAGGGTTTGTTGAGAAAGGCAAGGAAGATTGGGTATGCCAGTTGTTAAAGAGTCTTTATGGCTTAAAACAATCACCGAGGGCATGGTACCATAAATTCCACAAGTTTATGCTTTCTCAAGGCTACAAACGTAGCGAGTTCGATCACTATCTATATACAAAGAAGGCTAAGGATGGCAGTTGGCTGATCCTTATTTTGTATGTGGATGACATGTTGATTGCTGGCAAGCACTTGGAAGAAATTTCAGCTTTGAAGTCAAAGATGGCAAAATCGTTTGACATGAAAGACATGGGTGAGGCAAGTCATATACTTGGTATGCGCATTGAGAGACAGATCAAAGAAGTTGATTTGGTTATCTCAAACAGAGTATATTGACAAGGTTTTGCAACGTTTCAATATGGAGAAGGGAAAGGCACTGAGTGTTCCATTGCCACCATATGTGAAACTTAGCAAACAAGATTGTCATGTGTCTGAGGAAGAACAGACTGAAATGGATAAGATTCCATATGCGTCTGCAGTGGGTAGTTTGATGTATGCAATGATTGCTACTCGCCCAGACATTGCATTTGCAGTGGGAGTAGTAAGTCGATACATGTCAAACCCAGGCAAGAAACATTGGGAGCCAGTGAAAGGAATATTGAGATACCTGTAAGCTACAAAGAGTATGCGTATATGCTATGGGAGTCAGGAGCTAAGTGTAAAGGGTTTTACAGACTTAGATTATGCAGGTGACTTAGACAACCGAAGGTCTACGTCAGGGTATGTCTTTACATTGGCTGGTGGAGCAGTATCATGGCGTTCTAGATTACAAGATTGTGTTACTCAGTCTACTACCGAGGCTGAATATGTTGTAGCATCAGAGGCATGCAAAGAATCAATTTGGCTTAATCGACTAGTAACAGATTTGGGAATCAAAGAAGAGATGCCTGTGTTATATTGTGATAGTCAAAGCGCTATACAATTGGCTCGCAATCCAGTTTATCACTCAAAGACAAAGCATGTGGATGTGAAGTATCATTTCATCAGGGAAATGTTCGAGGATAAGCAACTTCAGCTTGTCAAAGTTCACACCACAGAAAATCCTGCTGATCTACTTACAAAAGGACTTCCCTCAGAGAGCTTTGCGCATTTTCGCAAGCAGTTAGGTGTAGGGTAGTACATCACTTCTCTACATCTCTTGTATATTAGCTTGTATAGTAGCTTCTCTCACACTTAAAGTACCACATTGGACTTTAAGTGGAAGGTTGTTGGGGTATAAAGCCCAATGTGGTCGCCCAGGTAAGTGGGCCGGCCGCCAGGTATGTACACATATTCTTTTGTTAAAACCTAATAAGAACTCACTATGCTCTACCCATTACAGTAGAGCGAGTTCACCATATCGTCGTGCTCTTCTTCTCGCACTCTCTCTCGCGTCGCACTTCCGCTCGTACTCCTTCAGATTGGTGGATTAGGACGTACTCCAATATATATCTACGAAGACTGATCAGGGAGGTGTTGTTGAAGGCCCCCAAGCACATGAGCCGCCTAGGCCTCCGATTGGCAATTTAGTTTGCCATGGCTGCAAGCTATACCCCATTATTGAGGAGTTTTGTCGAGGGGATCTCTTTTGTGGCGCCATTCGACGGATTTCCGCAGCCAGCTCTTCGATCGTCTCGGCATCACTTCGTCAAGTAGGGGCTCTGTTGGCGGGATGGAAGAAGGCACCTCCTCGCCATCGTCGCTCCATTCGTTGTTGAGATCCATCGGCAAATTCTCTCGAGATGACATGGCTGCAGGCAAACATAGAGAATCGTTGCAGAAAAACATAGAGGATCATTATTGGCATCATTATGCAACAACCCTCCATGGCATTGTATAGACAACCATACATAACTATCTCCCATGCACCAAACAAAAAGAGTGTACACTCTCATGTGACCGGATTACAATAGTTACTTTAGTTTGATCAATTTATCAAAATCATGGAATTGATGAACCACTGAGGCAAAATAATTGCAGTAAAGCACAAGCTCATTTACACAAATGATTAACCTCTCAACACAGCCAAATAATGGCATCCAATTATAATAATGAAAACACCAACTCTTTTGAAGCTACTTGCATGGAGGCTACGCAGTAAAATCCTTCGCCAGAAAGGAGGAGAGGAAGGCGAGGCATGCTGCACAAAGAGAGAGAGAGAGAGAGAGAGAGAGAGATTAGAGAGAGAGAGAGCGGTTAGCTGACGGGATGAAACGGCACCACCTTCGTGTGGTTCTGGCGGAGGTAGGGAGCAGACATGGCGCACGGTTTGGAGATGCACAGTATACGCAGCAGGCAGAGAGAGAGAGAGAGAGAGAGAGAGAGAGAGAGAGAGAGAGAGACCTTGTTGGCTTGCATTCGTGCAATTGCAGCAAATGTTATCGTGCGTGCACTTCCACCACAATGCCGCGGGATGGATGAATGCAAGTGCACAGTGGGAAGAGGCAGCGCAGTCATCAATTTATCAAGGAGCTACATGGTTTCTAATTTTGTTACCGATGACAATGCAATCACGACTGCCACTTGGCAGTCTAGAGGGTGATAGAGTGGTGTGGAGGGTGGGTGAGGCACCCCCCAGCGAAACTCCAAGTAGCTCCATCAATCTCGGTAGCAGGCCCTCCACAATCGATATGGGACTCCCACACCATGCAGAGATGTCCCTCCACAACTGCCTCCAAGGCCCCTGTGGAGGAGCGCTCTTATCTAGGTAAGTGATAAAATAGTCTTCCTTCAGATCTTGACACAATCCACTAAGTTTTGAGAATTTATCATAGTCGCTCTTGAATGGGAGGAAATGGGAGTAGTATTTCTCAAGAAGAATGTATAACATAGTAGCATTCTTCTCTTGGGAAAAGATTCAACTCCATGATATTATTTAGCACCCTAGATAGTTATTTGTTGCCTAGCCGAGAACCAAGCAATCCTCGATGGGGTTTAGGAATTCAACCTAGACATGGTAATTAACCAAAGCAGATTGATCAGGATTAGAATATTTGGACCATTTAAAGAGGCTAAGTGGCAAAGCATAACTGAGCCATTGCCCTACACTAAGAATTTGGAACATCGTTTCGACAGAGCGAAAGACAAACAGATAACGATCCTTAGGAAGGACCTAAAATGGTCTCAACTTCAGCATCCAAAGAACCCCATTGGTTACTAATTTACCCGCGAAGAACATTGGCATGGGGCATTGGCCGGCTAACAAATCAATTAAGGAAAATTTACCAAAATACCCCTCTAATTTGTGGAAATTCCCAACATACCCCTCAAATTTTAAAAATTCCCAATATAGCCCTCATATTTTGTCATAAATTCCCAAAATGCCCTTCAAATTTTCCAAAATACCCCCGGTTGTGCGAGTAAATTTCTCCAAAGATCCAAAAATTTGTAGCTTCTCATCAAATTTGTCAGAAAAGAATAAAGGTTAGAGAATTGTGAACAATCGAACTAAAATAGATACAAGGTATTTTGGGAATTTTTGAAATTTGAGGGGTATTTTGGGAATTTCCACAAATGAGAGGGGTATTTTGGTAATTTTCCCATCAATTAAATCACCTAAATCCCTTTGGATCTTCCTTCATTTTCATCGAAACGCTGCTCTTGAGTGCTAACTCTGCCAAGTTTGGCGGACTTCGCTAACGAAAGGCATGTATAAAGACAACTGCCGAGAGCTGAAAGACAGGCGAGCTCTTATTCTGTGTGCCTATGGCGATTCAAACCATGGTGATGTCCGCAGAGGAAGGCTTTCTCAGCAATTCTTTGAAGCAGGACCTTTTGGTATAGGGCATCCTCAGAGAAGAGCGCTTAGTAATCACTCGGTACCAAGGATCTACGAGGAAGACGATGGATGGGGTGCCATGGAGAGAGGGAGAACAGGGGGTCCTGATGAGACGGGGGCTCACGGTGAGTTCGTCAGAGCTATTCCAAGGGTTTGCTATTTGAGATGCATGTCCAGCATTATGCAGGACGTTGACATGGACAAACAACAGGTGGTTAATCAGGGGCTTCAGAATAATGAAGTTGTGGATCAAAATGCTTTGATCGACATGCATACCAAGCGTGTATAATAACCACGAAAAGAGCTTCCTATTTTGGATGTCTTTTCATAAGAAGTTTTGGACAAATTCTTACAATAATTCTCACATTGTGACTTACCTGAACATCATGAGCTTCTCTGAGGGAGGCACCACATACCTAGCTAGGTACGATTGGGGGTTGGGGTCCCCTGCCCCCAATCGTACCTAGCTAGGTATGCGGTGCCGCTCGAACAGAAGCTCATGATGTTATGGATTGTATGAAAAACATTGAAAAAGACTCAGTTTTCATATATGAGAAAATTTCTAAATCTTCTTGTGTTTGGGCTGCAAGAATATCCAATGTAGGTGGGACCATGTAGGCTTGATGTTTACAAGCATCCCAAGGCTGGTGCTATTCTAAGAGCACATCAAGTGCTTCAAGTTTGGAATGCCGTCGCTTGAACTTTATTGCCGTGTCTTGAACTGCATTGCTTGCAGCCTTTGATAGGGTTGATCATCCTGTTGAATGCACTTGTTATGCTTTTCTAATTCTTGTAGGAGCAGCTTGAGGAGTTTCTGAAAGAATACCTAATACTTGTGAAGCTTCAGGAGATGGTGGTGCTCATTGGGCACCTAGGGAAGAGGAGCTTCTGCTGCTGAGCGGTCCAAAATAGCAAGAGGGGAACACTCTGGTGCTTCATGCCGGACAAGAGCCAGGCCAACCCTTTAAGTAGCAATACATACACGGAATGTGGACACTTGGAGACACCTAGAAGGCTACTAGAGCTCATGCATGGCCAGGTTCTGACACAAGCAAAGCAATTGGAGCTCATGCATGGTAGGTGGAAACTGATCATGCAAGCTAACTAGAGCTCGTAGGGTGGTGCCGGCTCATGCAAGATCGTTGGAGCTCATGCATAGCAACTGGGACACTTGGGTAGTTCATGCATGGTAGGTGGCCACATACGCACAAGAAGTTTTGGACAAATTCTCACAATAATTCCAACATTGTGACTTACCTCAACATCATGAGCTTCTGTGAGGGAGACACCGCATACCTAGCTAGGTACGATTGGGGACAAGGGACCGCCGGCCCGGTGGGGGGCCGGCGGTCCCTTGCCCCCAATCGTATCTAGCTAGGTATACGGTGCCTCTCGAGCAGAAGCTCATGATGTTATACATTGTATGAAAAACACTGAAAAAGACTTTGTTTTCCTACATGAGAAATTTTCTAAATCTTCTTGTGACACATGGCAAGCATGGGCAGTTCATGCATGGCAAGTGGCCACTCATGCAAGGCAATTGCACGAGGTGACCACAGAGACTGGACAACTCATTTGTAGTTGGTACTTGACATGTTTGGCCAAGAGCGCCTTCACTCACACGCACTAGTAGCCGGGCAGGAGACCACACGTCTAGACTCTACGCCTCTACCCATTCCAGGCTCAGTTAGAGCAGATTGTAAGGATCTTTTTCACACTCTCTATCCCAGTCTGCCCTCCCATAAGCAAGGTGCCATTCTCTCATGAGTCTTGTACTTATATATTGTATCTAAGGGTGGGTTCAGACTAGGCGGCAGAAGAAAAATGCAAAGGGGCGTCGATCTCCATGGCGAAATTTGATTGGTTGGAGTTGAGGCACTCTTCCGCCAGGCCCTCCGTTTTTCTTCCGACCCCCACCCCCCCTTGGGAAGAGTTGATGGCCTCTCTCAGCCCCCTTCACTTTTTCACTTTTCCTCCTCCACACTGTTCACACTAGGCGGCGGCAGATTTGTGAAGGCTTGTTTCTTCCGCTGGTTCGGTTTGAACCCAACCTAAATAAACAAATACTGATAGGGGCACTTGTTGAGGGGCCAGTGCTGTGACGGAGAGAAACTCTGCCTCTCCATATCCGTATCCGATCTTTATCTCTCTCTTCTAATCCTCCTTGTTGAGGGGCCAGTGCTGTGATGGAGAGAAACTCCGCCTCTCCATCTCTCCACATCCGATCTTTATCTCTCTCTTCTAATCCTCCTGTCTCATTCTCTCTATTATCGGTGAGCTGAATTCGTAGTCTCTTAATCACTACTATTAGTTGAGTTTGCTATTTTTGCTGTCAATCACCGCTTGGGCAGCTGGCCAACCACTTATAGTGGTATCAAAGCACAGTTAATTGCTATTCCATGGGCAATCCACCGATCCAAATCAAACAGCTTCTTTTAGCAACAATGAAGAATCCTCAAGATGAACAATGTGCGAGAGGATAATCCTAGAGAGACTAATAATAACGAGGACGAGGTTTAGTACGAGGAAGTGGAGATTGAAGTTGAAGTCATTGTTGATGAAGCTACCAATGGTAATGACAAGTCTTCAAGAATGATAGGGGGGGGAGAGAGAGAGAGAGAGAGACTCTGAAGTTGATGACTTGTTGAATCATTTTATTGCATATAGAAAGAAATTAGAATCCCCATTGTCTCAGGCTGAAGGAGAGAGCCATGAAGACCATTTTCAAGCGACGGAAGGATTTGGCAGGCCCTCTGAACCCCCAAATCAAAGTAATTGTTCCGAAGGTGACAGTTCCGGACGTGAATACTAACTTTCTGAGTTGGGGGTCCCTACTTTCTCTGGAATGGCAGGTCAAGGGAACCCTTGGATGCACAAGGGAGTCTTTGGATCTAATATGCCTTACGAACAAATAATGGCATGCCAAGAAACCATTACGGCTTCAATGGAGGAATGTCAGGCATGCAAGGTCCTAATCACAATTCAATTTTTGGAGGATAGTCCGGACGGCTATGGAAGAAGTTTTACACTTGTCCCCAAAGAGTTGGTCTAACGGTAAGGCTTTGCCCTCTCAACCTATGGGTTGTGGGTTCAAATCCCCCGTTGGGTCACACTCTAGAGGGACACCTTGTGCTCACCTGGTGTTCACGTTGCTAGGGCTCTTGCCCTTGGACACTCGAGTGCATCCTCCTCCTGGGGTGGGTCACCCGAGGAGGAGGTTCCTAGCTGGTTGCTACGAGTTCTCTCCGTCGTTCCCAGCATGTGGTGCATCAATTAGGTGGCCATGGTGATGCCTACGCGTGGCTCTTGCCCGATGGTACGCGGCCCTTGCCCGACCATGTAACATGGCTAATATTTGGAAGGGATAAGCACCTCCCCCTGTGGGCCCTATAGTGTGTCGAAAAAAAAAAAGAAGTTTTACACTTCCTATAGGTTCAACCTTTGGTGGAGCCGGTAACACTTTGTTACGACCTGCTCTCTATGATCCACTCACATCATGGAGTGTTCAGAAAGACTACAAGGAAGGAGGCCAAAGTGTTAAGTTTGACGGTCATGGAGATGAGACGAAGCCTTTACACAGCAAATCTGATGCAGCCTTCTTCACAAGAGCATCCAAATTCCGAAAAGCTTTCTCTTTCCTAAAAGGGAACTGCTCATCAATGGTGGTCTACTCTTTTGTTACAAGGCCATGCTCTTAGAACGTCGCTTGAATTTAAAGAATTGTTTGCATCTCTATGGTTAACTTCTTCTTTTGAAGAGATGTTCTCTTATATTAGGATCAACTACTCTTTGAAGAAGAAGGAACTCTCCAAGCACAAGAAGTTTTGGACAAATTTTCACAATAATTCCTACATTGTGACTTACCTCAACATCATGAGCTTTTGTGAGAGAGGATTCCTACATTGTGACTTACCTCAACATCATGAGCTTTTGTGAGAGAGGCACCGCATACCTAGCTAGGTACGATTGGGGGCAGGGGACCGCCAGCCCGGTGGAGGGGCCAGTGGTCCCCTCCCCCAATCGTACCTAGTTAGGTATGCGGTGCCTCTCGAGCAAAAGCTCATGATGTTATTCATTGTATGAAAAACAACGAAAAAGACTCTATTTTCCTACATGAGAAAAATTATAAACCTTCTTCTGAAGGCTATTATAAGAAGTTTTGGAATTCTTATCTCCCAATTGCTTCATTTCGCCTAATCACCTTGGTGGAGCAATTGAAGAATTATTGTTGTCGGCTTCCTCAGGAACTCAAACGTTATTGTTTGAAGCAGAAGGCCACCAACATTCAACAAATGATGACTCATGCTCACATTGGGTATAATCTCTTGGTGGAGAAGCTGACCTTCGGCAAGAGGAAGAAGTCTAAAGATTAGTCAAAGAATAAGAACCAGCCCCAAAAGCAGGAGAACAAGGAGTTTCACTTTGAAAAAAAGAAGAAGAAGCAGAAGAGAGTTTTAACATCGTAGGAAACTACCGAGGGACCTTAAAGATCTATCCGACGAGGAGAGTTGAATTCAACACCTGCTAGTCAAGAGAGAATCTACAAAGGCCCTAAAAATGTTGAAGAAAAGATGGAAGGGTTGAAGCAAGGAAAATGCTTCACATGCAGCAAAGTGGGACATAAGTCTATTGACTGTCCACTAAAAATTTTGAAGAGTCTTCAAAGCTCCGGAGGAATGGAAGAACAAGTAGGCCAAAGCAATCGTTGGATTAGTACTTAAATATGATGAGGATACAACCTGAAGATGACTCTAGGAAGTTATGTTGAGCCTCAGGGCTAGAAAAATACATTTTTCCTAACCGAACAAAATAAGGGAATTCTCCCGGTTTTTAGGTCAAAATTTGAAACTTTTGCCGATAATTACACTAAACCTTGTGTAATTAGCCAAGCATCAAAATCTAACTGGGATTTTATCATTTCAGCCGATTAAAATACACTAGACCCCATTTTTTTTCTAACACTGTTGAGCCTAGGGGAAAATGATGATGGAGCCAAGGGGAATTTCGTTTCTCCCGGCAAAGCTTGGAGTGAAGCCAAAGATGATAGGACTACAAATGGGCGCTACCTTGACTGCACCAGGGCATGAAGTCACAATTACTCCCTTGATCTGTATAAAATCAAGCTGAGATTGCATGTCCAAGGTTATGTTGGACAATAAGATTTATAGAACATGTCTCTTGAAGGGTGTGATGTCTTGTTAGATATATCATGGCACCATAAAAACCAAGTAAAGGTTGATTTCCAAGCTAAGAAGCTACATTTGCATCATAGAAGCAAAGACCTTGTGCTCGATATCAAACTTTAGAGACTCTAATCCAACCTGCCTCTTCCCCTTTTTGTTCCCCACTTCTTGTGCAAAAGAAGGATGGATGTGCATTGCTTGAAGGACACTCAACAAGCTTAAAGGTAAGAATAGATTACATAATCATCAAACACGAATAGTACCGTAAATGTCCACAAAACTGATTTCAAGACTATTTTTGCATTATTTGAGTTTTTAGTGATGCCTTTCAGCCTTACTTATGTTCCAGCTATTGAAACCGACCCGTGGGGCGGTAGGTTTTGGCTTTCACCCGAAATTCTTTACTTTACTTTAGACACACGGAGTGGGGGGGGGGGGGGGGGGGGGGGGGGAGAGAGAGAGAGTACTTTGCAAAGGAAACCTACGACAAAAATTAATACTTAAGCACACACACACCTCGGAAGCTAGAATGCTCCGAGCGTACGTCGACAACCTGTAGGCGCTAAAATTGGTGCCTCTTTCGGAGGGTAAATTGCAAAGAAGAGTCCTAGGACTGTATCCCGCTAGATACCACCTGTTCTGGCAAAATTTCGGCAACATAACAGCCCCAAAACTTGTTCGAAAACAATTCCCCTGCTGGAACTCGCTTCTACTGGCATAAACCCTCTGATTCCTGTCCAAAAGCAATAAATTCAGCACGTTGTATTTACTAGTTTTTCATCTGTTTTCAGTCCTAAACAACCCCCGAACTGTCGTCTAACATTGGGGCACGGTTCCCAATGCTTCTAGCGTCATTGCGACTATAAAACAATCCAAAAACGGTGCGTACACAGCGCTGAAAACGCACCTGTTTGGTGAGGTTGTGACCCTCACCGTTGCCTGCTTTGGAGTAGCAATTAGCTACTCCTGTTCTTGCTCAAGGAGGCTCTTGCCTCGGCACAAAATCATGAAACCACACAGATGTACATCAGTCAAATGAAGAGCCCTCTTGTGGGGCATCACATAACTGCACGTAGGGGAGAGAGAGAGCAGTGTGTAGTGTGCGGGTCATCACTCCTAGAACCACATTGTACATAGAGAGGAAAGCATGCACTCCATAGCTCTTAACATGTGACAGAAGACTGCAAATGAGCCTCCCAGCTATAAAAATCAGCACCCATTTTTCTTCAAGAGGAAAGTGCACCATTTTGTGCCACTTGGTGCGATTACAAGCATTTTCCCGTTTCGGGGATGCTACTGCCACACGCGTCACACTGGACCACAAATGACTTCCTGAGATCTGGCAAAACAATTACTGGATGTGAAGTCAACTTTTCCTTTAAGAGACTAAAAGCTGAAATCTCTTTTTGGGTCCATCTGAAAGTGACCTCTTTCTTTTGCAAAGCGTGAAGAGGTGATGCTATCTCTGCAAACTTTTTGATAAACCTTCTATAGTAAGAACACGATCCCAAAAAGCTTCTGACATCGTGCACAGTCTTCAAGTATGGCCACGTCTTAATAGCTTCGTCCTTTGCGGATCCATTCTGACACCATCCTTTGAGACTATGTGGCCAAGAAAGTGGATCTCTTCCAAGAAGAATTCACTTTTCTTAGGATTGACAAGTAGCCTGTGATTGTGTAGCTCTTCGAATACAATGGTCAAGTGACGCCTGTGCTCCCTCTTCATTCTTCGAATAGACTATCATGTCATCGAAGAACGTCCCAACAAACTATTGATGCAAGCAGAAAATCCGTTCCATCATTCTGTTAAAGGTGGCAAGAGCATTTGTTATGCCAAACGACATCACTAGAAACTCATAAAGACCAAATGTCGTTCTAAATGCAGTCTTGTGCACATCCTTTGCCCTTATACGTATCTGATGGTACCCACTTTTAAGGTCTATCCTACTGAAAATTGCAGCACCCTCTAAACGGTCGAGAATACCATCAATCCTAGGTAGGAAACCTATCCTTGATGGTATTCTTATTCAACGCACGGTAATCAATACACATGCGCCATGAGCCATCCTTTTTCTGCACTAGGAGCACTGGGGAGCAAAAGGGTGAAGAACTAAGCTGAATCAGCCCCTTCTCTAATAACTCCTCAACCTAGCCCATAATCTCTTTCTATTGCGTTGCGCTAACCCTGTAGGGAGGTCTATTTGGTTGGCTACACCATGGCACCAAATCTATCCAATGGTCCTCAAGTCTCGATGGCGGCAATTGCAACGATAATGAATCAAAAAATAGTCACTAAACTCTTGCAAAAATGCTGACCTTTCTTTATCTAACACAGATAAATTTGATTGACCATTATCTGAAACATCACGTGCAAAAATCAAGTACATAGAAATATAATTTTTTATTACAGAAGTGATAGCAGAAGCAGATACAATAGGGACAGACTCCCCTTTGAGCTTTACATCCAAAACATGAGTTTTGTCTCTATGCTGAAGGGTAATCGTCTTGCCGAAGGCATCCAACACGCTATGTGCTCTGAACATCCACGGAAATTCAAGTAGTGGATCGCACCCTTCCAATGGCATGATATAGAACTCTTCTGTGTATACATATGACTGAATATGCAGACGCAGCTTTCCAATAATGAAAGTAGCACACTCTGAGTGGCAAGGACATGCCAACCCTGCCTCTGTTGTGTACCCCATCTCTTCAGCTCTGATGCCCAGCTTCATACCTAACTCTGGTGAGATAAAGTTTTCTTTGGCACTTGGATCAAAGAAGATGAGTGTTGTCTGATCTCTAACTTTACCCCATGCTCTGCATAACTCGCTGGCATCTCTATTGGGCCTATGATCACCATGTCTGGCACCAAACCTGCCGTGGGTTTAGGCTTCTTGCCTTTCTGGTCTTCTTTATCATCAGAGTCAGCTGGTCTTTTCCTTTGTGGACAATTGGTAGCAAAGTGACCAGGCTGCTCGCATATAAAGCATTTGTTTTCAGCCATTAGGACCTTCTTTTCCTCGAGCGACTTACATACGAAAGGCTTCCTTTTCTGTTTCTTTGCATGCGCTCCAAAAGTCCCAGCTGAATCCTTATCTTTGGTGGTCTTTTTTGACCCCTGTGACACTTCAGGAGCCGTTTTCACAAAGAGCTTCTTCGCTAAATTTTTCTTTTGTTGCCCCCCTTTCTCGTTGCTCGGAAACCCGGTGTCCTCTCCTTTCAACAAGGCAAGACCAGTGTTAGCAACTTCCATGAGCTGGGTGAGGGTAGCGTGACTCTGTTCTTGATATAGTAGTCCCGAAGCCCTTTAGGCAGCCCACAACAGTACTTCTCTATCTGCTCTGTCAATGGCACAAATCTGTAGGAGGTCACTGAGAGTAACGCTTTACAAAACCTCCGATTGTACTCCAGCAAGCTCTTGCATGTAGCCGAAGTAAACTGGTGCCAATCTGTCATGACATCGGCTTCAAATTCATTTGACAGCCAAGCAGATGCAAACATTTGCTTGAAGTAGTCCCAAGTGGCAGGTGCCTGTCCTTGCATTAACAATGTTGTCCACCATGTAAGCGCATTGTCCTTCAAGAAGTGGTAGCTTTCCTGACCTTAGAGGCCTTTGTAAAATTCCCTCCTGCATAAGCTATATCAAACTACTAGAGGAAAGTGAGAGCCTTTGCTTTATCCTCAAAGCCACTGAAAGTGCTGAACTTTACAGCTGCACCACCTTCTTGGTAAGCTTTTCCAGTGCCCCCAAATTGTTATAAGGAATAGTCTGCAACATGGGCATTGTAGTAAGCATCATCGGCACATCTTGGCCATTAACATTTTGTGTCAAAGGTGCCATATCTGGCTACTATCCAGAAAAACCAACCATGCCAAAATGACCCTGTGGCACCCCAAACTGGCCCTAGTTGCACTGAAAACCTTGTTGCATGCCGATGCTACCATACATGGGGTTTGGCATCATGCCTTGCATACCTCCAAACACTGTTCCTGGCATGTACGGCGGCTGACTTCCAGACGCATAACCAGCCATACTCTAGAACACAAATCCACTGCTGAAATGCCTAGGATGTATCGTGGGTGGTGGAAAAACTGGATGCATTGCCTGGTAACCAGTTCCCTGTCCATTCAAGACGGCATGTAGGCTCTGAAAGGTGGCGGACTGAACTGGCATAACCTGTGGAATAGGCATCCTAACAACTTGTTCAAGGACGAGAGGAACTTGTTTTGGAGCCCCTGACGCCGCAACATGCAAGTGTTCCCTATCCTACTGAGACGCATGAAGTAGTTGGGCTTCAGTCTCAACAAGCTCTGTACGCCGTGCAGGTTGGCTATTTTGTTGTGGCACTGGTGGCGCTTGCAAGAACTCCATAAACCTTGGGTTTTGCACCAGTTGCAAAAACACATTCACCGCGGCAACTAACTGAGTCCTGAATGCATCATCCTCGACTTATCCAGTCATAAAGCCCTGTACTGGAGGGACATTCACATCAACAGGAGGCACAGACTGACGTGGCCGTGAGCTCTCACCAATCTCAAACACCATAGGGGTTTCCTGTCTATCCTTCGAAGAGGAACTCTCTTTCATAATGCCCTTCCCTTTGTCGGCCATAGTGTAATCCCGCGTTCATGTACTCTGTGTCTTTACACAAAACAACCGAGGCTTAGTCTTTGAGGAAAAAGTGATTTATGTCCCGGCAACGGAACCTTGAAATTGGCTCGTTGGGCGGTAGGCTTTGGCTTTCACCCGAGATTCTTTACTTTACTTTAGACACAAAGAGAGAGAGAGAGAGAGAGAGAGAGAGAGAGAGAGAGAGAAAGAGAGAGAGAGTACTTTGCAAAGGGAACCTGCGACGGGAATTAACACTTAAGCACACACATGGCTCGGAAGCTAGAATGCTCCGAGCGTACGTCGACAACCTGTAGGTCCCAAAATTGACGCCCCTTTCGGTATTTCTTTATTCTTTAAATTACAAAGAAGAGTCATGGAAATCCTTTAATTGTATCTCGCTAGATACCACTTGTTCTGGCAAAATTTTGGTAGCATAACAACCTCAAAACTTGCCCGAAACCAATTCCCCTACTGGAACTCGCTTCTACTGGCATAAACCCTCAGATTCTTGTCCAAAAACAGTAAATTCAGCACGCTGTATTTATTGATTTTTCATCTGTTTTTAACTCTAAACAACCCCCGAACTGTCGTCTAACACTTGGGCACGGTTTCCAATGCTTCTGGCGTCATTGCGGTTGCAAAACAGTCCAAAAACAGCACGTACACAGCGCTGAAAACGCACCTGTTTGGTGAGGTTGTGACCCTCATCGGTGCGTGCTTTGGAGTAGTAATTAGCTACTCATGTTCCTGCTCAACGAGGCTCTTGCCTCAGCACAAAAGCATGAAACCACACAGTTGTACATCAGTCAAATGAAGAGCCCTATTGTGGGGCATCACATACCTGCATGTAGGGGGGAGAGAGAGTACTGTGTAGTGTGCGGGTAATCACTCCTAGCACCACACTGTACATAAAGAGGAAAGCACACACTCCATAGCTCTTAACCTGATAGAAGACTGCAAATGAGCCTCCCAGCTATAAAAATTAGCGCCCATTTTTCTACAAGAGGAAAGTGCACCATTTTGTGTCACTTGGCGCGATTACAAGCATTTTCCCGTTTCGGGGTTGTCGCCTAAAAATCTCCCGCGATTACAAGCATTTTCCCGGTTCGGGGTTGCCGCCTAAAAATCTCCCGACTGGTTGCCTAGTTGACTTCGCGGCAAAGTTCTAAAATGTTCCCCTTGTCATTCCAAAGGTAATGTCACGAACAGATCTCATGGCCCAAAATAGCAGTTTCCTAATTTTTAGGAGATGCTTCCGTTGGGCTCCCACTGGTCTTCTGGCCATCTATCTCCATTGGGACCGCATCCAAAAATGCAATGTGGCGAAATTGTCGATACTTTCCTTTGGTGACCCCACCTTGGCTTTATGCGTTTATTCAGTTCACTTCCTAGTATCCACCAACTTGCTAAGTGCGACGGAGGGACCTATATGATCTTAAACTGAGCCTAGACATCCTCTTACTATACGAATTCCAATGCCGACCAACTTCTCATCTGCGGGTGAAACTACCATTCACACTGGCCATACAATGTCCGACCATTTGCAACTTCAAAAAGAGGGTCTCAAAAATAAAACAGAAATCATTGGAAAGAAACCAACAACTAAAGTTAGCAGTTGCCACGTCCTCGTGACATATAATAGTTGCCATGTCCTCGTGACGGTGTCAGGAGTTTTTTGGAGCAAGGGATTGCGCATATGTACATACACATGCATGGTGCATCAAATAAAGGATTGCCCATTTTCCTTAGCCAGGTGGTTACGTGGGGCCCACATGTGTACAGGTAGGACAGGGTGTACATAGTGCAGCGATTTTCACTATCACCAGTACCAGTATGTTTTTTCTACAATAATGACGAGTTTATAGCGCCTAAATCTTCTCGAGGAAGCTATCCGCGGGCCGACGACATGAGGTCAGCAGGTGCGTCAGATGGCATCTAGTGGCGTCAGGAGGGCGAACGAGGTCAATATTTGCACGCAGATGAGGACGGACACAACGTGGGTGTTTGCTTGTGAGAATTATGCAGAACTTTCATCATGAGGACCACTTTTTGGGGCCACTTCACGTGGTGGCGAGATGCATTATTGGAAAAAAACTGAGTGCCAGGTGTGCGAATGATGCAAAAAGGTGACAACTATGCACTGCGAGGTCAGTTTTTGGCCTGTTCGGGGTCCGTTTGAGGTCATCTAAAAGGGCCAAGGGTGCCCAAGTAATAAAGCTAAGTGTCGGAACTGAAAAGAGAGAGAGAAGACCAGAAAAAACGTGGAGAAGAGAGGAGGAACAGCCGCAAGTGTGTTTTTGCTCATTTTGGAGCCTGTTTTGGCCGTAAACTGCTCATCCGAGGTCGGATTTGAGCACTTTGACATTGTAGACTGGGGTTTTGGGCCGTTCCGGATGCGATGGCGCTGTCCATTTTGCCAAATTCCTCACTCTTTTCCTGCTGTTTTTCTGTGTAAGTTTCTCCTATGAGCGAAGTTTCTGCTCTAGTTTGTGATTGTATCTGGTATCTTTTACCCATATTGTGTGAGCTGTTTGCCCCATTGGTGTTGGCCCAAGCTCAATTGTATCTAAACATCAGAAATTCTACTCTTTTGAGCTGAGTTTTTTGGGTGTGTGTGTGTGTGTGTGTGTGTCTGTGTGGAGTGGGCAAGTGGATAGTCTCTCTCCTCTCACTCCAGAGGTGTGTTCCCTGTCTCGGCCAGGTGTGTTGTGTAAGCCGAGTGGTGCCCCATAGTGTGTGTGTGTGTGTGTATGTTCCCAAGAGTGTGTGTCGGGTCGTTATAGAGGCGCTGTGTGTGTTTTCATCCCGCTCACATTCTTTTGGTGCCCCCACTGAGGATCTTCTTCGAGTACCTTCTGCTTCGAGCTTCGAGCTTCGAGCTTCGGGATTACAGGTTGCAGGTTGCAGGTTACAGGTTACATGTTACAGGGACAGGGACAGGGACAGGTACGGGTACAGGTGATTCACACAGGTACAGGTAGCTGGAGTACAGTGATATACTAGCAGTGATGTCACTTGCAGTTGTCATGGGTATGCATCACTTGGCGCCTATTTGAGCGCATTGTCTGCTCGATTGTACGTTACTTGTGGAAACTGCCATTGTACGCATTTGTGGAGCCATACTTGGTTGTATTTGGCAGTCCCAGCCATTTCTGAGACTTGGTCTGGAAGATAGTCATTTCTGAGACTTGACTATACGCGATTTGCATTAGCCTTCGTGTGAGGGTCGATAGCGTGAGGTTTTTATTAAGCTGGGGGATTCTCAAATGTGGGGATCCTTTCGGTGATACAGGTAGCTGGAGCACCCTTTTTGTGACCTCGCCATAGGCTATGTACTAGTGAGTCCTACTTGATGCTCGGGTTCTATTGTTGACAGTTTATGCATACATAGACAGTCTATATTTTGGGTTCCTGTTGCTCTACTTCTGGGGAAACTCTGTCGAAATTTTCCCAAGTTATGATGGCTGGTTTTTTGGTATTTTGAGCCATTTATGCTGTTATGCTGCTGAAATTTTGGCAAAATCAGAGGTTGAGTCAGGTGTGCCTTCTTGGGAGCTTCATGGTTGGCTTTAATGGATGATCAAAATGGCCCTCAGTTCACTCCTTTTCATTTAACTCAAAGAATTCAGATTCGTGTTCATGTGTCCAGGAAGATCTTTTTCCAGCAGCGCATAGTCTTTATGTTTGGGCCAAGAAGATTGAGAGAGATCCTGGAATGTCCTTTGCCTGTTGTAATTCCGATGATCAACTATGAAAACTCATTTGATGTGCATGTGTTTGTCCTTATATAAAGCTGAGCTCCATTGAAGTTTCTAGGGATTGGGTAGTAAAAAGTTTTGGGTTCTTGCACGTGTGTTTGAAGGGGTCCTCTAGCCATGGATTTCTCTTATCCGGAGTTTCATGGAAGAAGTGATGAAGATGTGGAAGAATTTTTGGAAAAGATGGAGGTTGCTTGCATTAGCAACCAGATTCATGACCCTACGCAAATGTTACGCCTTCTCCAAATTTGTTTGAAGAGTGATGCACGAGTTTGGTCCAAGGCATTTGAAGAGGAGTTGCGTGCAGCAGATCCACCTATAAGATTGAGTTGGGACAATCTAAGGCATGGATTGGACGTGGAGTTTGTGAAGATAGAAGATCCTGACAAAGTGTGGCAAGAAGTACAAGGTTTGGTGCAAAAGGAAGGTGAGCCAGTAGATGCGTACATACGTAAGTTTTCATTGGCATGGGAGCGAATGTGCAAGGCTTTAGCACCACAGGTACCCCCGCCTGACATGATGAAGAAGGACAGGTTCTTGGCTGGTCTTTGGGAGAATATATGTTGGAGAGTGGAGCTAAAGAAGCCTAGGACATATGAAGATGCACTAGAGGTAGCAAGGAACAAAGAGTGGAAGCTGAGAAAAATGAGCCAGTTAGGGGTGGAGTCTTTGCCCATGAGGTCTGAATTTCAGCGTATGGACTCTTTACAAGGTCGTATGTCAGGGGTTCATCATGAACCAGTGGTTCCTGTTACTACTCAGGTTATGCCAGCAGTGGTCACTACAGCAGTGCAAGATGATGGCCTAAGGCAAGACATGAGGCAAGTGGTTGATTTGATGAAGAATCTCAGCCTAAACATGCTAGGTCAAGTGGGAAATAATCGAGGTCGAGGGCGGTTTGCAAATCAGCCAGGAGGTGAAGAAAGGCCTAGGAATGGTGTTGGACAAAGCAATGGTAGGTTTTGGAGGCAGACGCCCACATGTTATAATTGTGGAGAGTTGGGTCACATCATCCCGCAATGTGATAAGCCACCAAGGATGGGGGGAGACATGTATCCATTGCCAAGACAGGTGCTAACTAGGTCAAATGATTATGGCATCGAAATTAAGGGAGACGAAGGAACCAGCGGATTAACCCAGGAGGAAAAGGGAAAGACAAAAGTGCTAAGTGTAGTCACCTTGGAGAAGGCATCAAAGCTAGAGGATACATTAGTGATGCCTATTGGGAAGAGGACCACAGAGGATAAGGAAGGAAGAAGTGCCCCAGGTCCTAGTAAGAAGAAAGGAAAGAGCCATGAAGGCGAGGATGTCAAGGCCAAGAGGAAAAGGAGAGCTCGTCGAAAGTTTCATGTTTCAGATTTTCCACTAGGGGATGGGCAATTAAGCTATGACTTGAAGGAGGATCTGACGAGCAGGAAGGCAGATGTTACTTTTGGGCAGCTTATAGAGATGGTGCCTAAGCTAAAGCGACAGTGGAAGAGGATGGTTAACCCAATGGAGAAGGAGCTAGAGAGAGGTTCAGTGAAGGTGTTGGCAATGGACGAGCTACCAGACATTTGTCCAATAGTAGATGTGTGGCATAAAAGGAAAAATTTGGGACAAGGTTATGTGGATGGCGGAGCCCAAATATGCGTCATAACACACTCATGCGTTGAGAAGATGGGTCTCACAGTGGCTGGGGTGTCAGGGTTTCGGATCAGATTGGCAAACCATCAAAAAGTAAAATGCTTGGGTGTTGTAAAGAGCTTAGAAGTGGAGGCATATGATGCAAAGGCAGTGGTTGATTTTCATGTGATGCCAGCAGGGTTAGGAGCATATCCTATTATACTGGGCAGACCATGGTTACGTGCAGTGGGAGCTGTTCAGGATTGGCGACATGGTACGATTAGCCTCTATGGGAAGACAGGTACCAAGAAGCTTTATAATATGGACACAAGGAAACGATTAGAGGAGATTTATGAAGATGAGGATGAGTCTAGTGATGAAGACTCTTCCACGGTGACAGATGAGGACAGTGATAGCACTACCAGCAGTGATGAGGATGCTGATGTTGCATTTCTTTTGATGGATAAAAAAATCCAGGAGTGTGGTTTAGTCGCATTTGCGAATAAAGTTGAAGATGAAAGTGAAGGGCCTTATGAAGTGATTGAAGGGCTGATGCAAACCAAGGTTGAGTTGTCAAAGAAGCAAGAATTAATGACGCAAATGATCAGTGGAGACCTCTCAGCTATGGAGAAGGATATATATTTGCACATGCTGGCTAGTTTTCCTGATTTGTTCATTACTTCATATGAAGAGATCAGAGGGTTCAAGGGCGAAGAGATGCATATAGAGCTGAAAGAAGGTGCTAAGCCAGTGCGGCAAAGGCTAAGAAGGATGGGTCAAGATCAAATGGAAGCCTTGAGAGAAGAGGTGGACAAGTTATTGAAGGCAGGGTTCATAGTCCCTGTGGAGACCACAGAATGGGTGAGTCCAGTTGTAGTCAGTCCAAAGAAGGATGGGAAGTGGAGAATTTGTGTGGATTTTAAACCCTTAAACGCAGCCACTAAGAAGAACCCATATCCTCTTCCATTCATCGATCAGATCTTGGATTCAGTGGCAGGTTATGAGAGGTACAGTGTGTGTGATGGTTTTTCAGGCTATTTTCAATTGAAGATTGCTCTTAAAGACCGCACAAAGACCACTTTTATTACGCCATGGGGCTGCTATTGCTACACAGTATTGCCATTTGGGTTGTCAAATGGACCTTCCCTCTATCAAGAGAGAGCGAATTGGGTGTTGGAACCATTCATTGGTAGTTGTGTTAAAGCTTTTATGGATGACTTCTGTGTTTATAGCAGTAGGGCTGAACATCATGAGAAGCTGCAGATGGTATTCGCTCGATATGATGAATGTGGAGGACAACTAAATCCAAAGAAATGTCATCTAGCATAGCCAAGGGTGAAGTTATTGGGCCATACGGTGTCAGAAAATGGCATTGAGGCTGATCCAGATAAGGTGAAGTCTATTATTCTTCTTCCATCACCTATGAGTACGAAGCAATTGGCAACCTTTATACACAAAGTGAAGTACATGGCACGGTTTATTCCATTGTCTTCGCAGCTTCTTTATCCATTACAGCAAGTGGCAAAGCATGATCCATTGCAATGGGATGACAAGTGTGAAGAAGTGTTTCAAGAGGTGAAAGAGGTGTTAGGGGGGTTGTCAGCCATGCAGGCTCCTGATTGGGAGAAAGTTTTTTATGTAAATCCATCAGTAGGGGATGATGCCATTGGAGCTATGCTATTGCAAAAGGGGAAGGGCAGTCATTATATGAGGCCAGTGTATTGTGCAAGCCGAGTGAAGTTGGTAGCGGAGAGAAAGTTATCGGAAGTAGAGCTAGTGATGGCCAGTGTAATATTTGCTTGTCGACGATTTCATCATTACTTGCTACCACGGCCTTTTGTTTTCTTGACGAGTTATGCCTTTTTGCCACAGTTAATTAATGGTATTAACATGTCAAATGTGGTGAAGAAATGGGTAATTGAGCTGCAAGAGTTTGAGTTCTCTTTTCTAGTGGAAGATAGTACAAGGGCTACCCTAGCTGATTTGTTGACCTACAAGGAGAATCCCCTTATTGTTAAGGAAGAGGTGGTGAGAAAGGTAGTTGAAGAAGTGCCACAGATCAGCAATGCACATGTGTTGTTCTTTGATGGTTCATACAGAAAGAGCCACGATGCAGCTTCAGGGGGTATAGCACTTTATGATCCAGAGGGGAAGCTAGTATGCAAGAGAGGGTTCAAATTGGATGCGCATAGTAACAATGAGGCTGAATATGCTACATTGGAAGCCGGATTACACATTTGTTTGAAGTATGGGGTTCGAAGGTTGAGCATAAAAGGTGATGCCTTGTTAGTGGTGAAGCAAGTGCTGGGGGTGTGGAAGAGCAAGAACACCTCATTGAAGGAAATGTGCTTTAGAATTAAAGGCCTGTTAAAAAAGTTTGAAGCATGGAGCATCAGACACATTGAACGTGCTCTAAATGAAGAGGCACATGAAGCAGCTCAAGGCATGATTGGGGAGCTATTCGTGTTGAGGACCAATTTACCTCTTTATCATGGCCGAGAAAGTTTGGCTCAAGAAGAGGAGTTTTTGCTAACAGGAATCATTCCAAAGGAGATTCAGAAGTCTAAGAAGTATGGCTTTGTGCGTAGAGCATACAGGTACAAATTGATTGGTGATGTCTTATACATGAAAGGGGCTGATCTCGTGTTGAGACGTGTACCTTGGCGGGAGGAGCTTTACAGAGTGTTGGAAGAGAATCATGAAGGCGCATGTGGTGGCCATTTTGCTCTAAAGATCACCTTGCATAAGATTTTGCAAGAGGGGTATGTATGGCTTAGTTTGCACAAGGATGTTCACCATTGGTGTAGGTCTTGCAATAGGTGTCAAGCATTTGGGAAGAGAGTGTTGAAGCCAGAGCTACGAAAAACCATTATGGCGTTTGATGTGTTTGAAAAGTGGGGGATTGATGCAATAGGCCCGTTACCTATCACAAGAAGGGGCAAAAGCTATATCTTGACGGCAGTGGACTATCTCTCTAGATGGGCAGAGGCTATAGCAGTAAAACAAATCACTGCAAAGGATGTGGCAAAATTTGTGTATGATGAAATATGTTGCAAGTTTGGGGTGCCATTAGAGCTACTGTCAGATAAGGGGCCAGGATTTAGAGCTAAACTGCTAGACTTCTTATGCACAAAGATGAAGATTAGGCACCAGCATACCACTCCTTATTACCCGCAGTGTAATGGCTTAAATGAAAGATTCAATGGTGAGTTGGTACAAATTCTTTCTAAAGTGACAGAGCACCAAGGAAAGAATTGGGATTTGGAATTGCCTAGTGCATTATGGGCTTACCGTACTTCGATGAAGACAGGTACAGGGTTTACTCCATTTCATTTGGTGTATGGAAAGGAAGCACTATTGCCTGTGGAGGTAGAGTTGCCTGCGGTCAAGATGTTAGAGAAGTTGCTTGGGCCGCCTAGTGATGCATTCAAAGAGAGGCTCTTGCAGTTACAAGAGGTCCAGTTGGATAGGATGAGCGCATTGGAGCATTATGGGCAGATGCAGGATAAGGCTTTGGCAAAGATAAATGAAAAGGTTAAAAGTAAGGGTATCAAGAAACATGACTTGGTTTTGCGCTACAACAGTAAGCTGGACAACACCTTCCAAAAGAAGTTTCAAATTAAGTGGGAAGGCCCTTTCAAGGTAGTGGAGTGTTTTCCAAATGGCACATATCAGCTGGCTAACCTGGATGGTGTTCTACATAATTCAAGGGTAAATGGGTTGCGTCTTAAGTTGTATCATGCCAGGTTGATGATGGTGGAGCAAGATGAGTTTTCTGAAGAGCGAGTGATGTCTGTGAGGGATGAGGAGACCTGTGATGCGGCGAGTCTCATATCTCTCTTTGCTGCTGCTGATCATGAATGATCTAGCAGGCTAGGGGATGGGCAAATTATGTCAGGAGTTTTTTGGAGCAAGGGATTGCGCATATGTACATACACATGCATGGTGCATCAAATAAAGGATTGCCCATTTTCCTTAGCCAGGTGGTTACGTGGGGCCCACATGTGTACAGGTAGGACAGGGTGTACATAGTGCAGCGATTTTCACTATCACCAGTACCAATATGTTTTTTCTACAATAATGACGAGTTTATAGCGCCTAAATCTTCTCGAGGAAGCTATCCGCGGGCCGACGACATGAGGTCAGCAGGTGCGTCAGATGGCATCTAGTGACGTCAGGAGGGCGAACGAGGTCAATATTTGCACGCAGATGAGGACGGACACAACGTGGGTGTTTGCTTGTGAGAATTATGCAGAACTTTCATCATGAGGACCACTTTTTGGGGCCACTTCACGTGGTGGCGAAATGCATTATTGGAAAAAAACTGAGTGCCAGGTGTGCGAATGATGCAAAAAGGTGACAACTATGCACTGCGAGATCAGTTTTTGGCCTGTTCGGGGTCCGTTTGAGGTCATCTAAAAGGCCAAGGGTGCCCAAGTAATAAAGCTAAGTGTGGGAACTGAAAAGAGAGAGAGAAGACCAGAAAAAACGTGGAGAAGAGAGGAGGAACAGCCGCAGGTGTGTTTTTGCTCATTTTGGAGCCTGTTTTGGTCGTAAACTGCTCATCCAAGGTCGGATTTGAGCACTTTGACATTGTAGACTGGGGTTTTGGGCCGTTCCGGACGCGATGACGCTATCCATTTTGCCAAATTCCTCACTCTTTTCTTGCTGTTTTTCTGTGTAAGTTTCTCCTATGAGCGAAGTTTCTGCTCTAGTTTGTGATTGTATCTGGTATTTTTTACCCATATTGTGTGAGCTGTTTGCCCCATTGGTGTTGGCCCAAGCTCAATTGTATCTAAACATCAGAAATTCTACTCTTTTGAGCTGAGTTTTTTGGGTGTGTGTGTGTGTGTGTCTGTGTGGAGTGGGCAAGTGGATAGTCTCTCTCCTCTCACTCCAGAGGTGTGTTCCCTGTCTCGGCCAGGTGTGTTGTGTAAGCCGAGTGGTGCGCCATAGTGTGTGTGTATGTTCCCAAGAGTATGTGTCGGGTCGTTATAGAGGCGCTGTGTGTGTTTTCATCCCGCTCACAACGGCTACCCTCAATCGAATGGGGAATCATATATTCGAACCACACAAGAAGTTCGTGAGAACTTTTTTCATGATATCAATGTTTTGTCTATATTAGAGACTAAGCATAGAGAACACACTTGGCTCCTCTGTTTTCTTTGAAGGACCATTGCAAGTAATTTATGCTAGGAAAAGTGAGTTCATTCATTTTCTTGGTCATATAATCTCTTCAAAAGGTGTACGAATGGATCCAGCAAAGATGGCAGCCATCCATGATTGGCCAACTGTTTGGCATGAGCATGATGTGCACAGTTTCGTGGGTTTATGCTCCTATTATCGACAATTTATTAAGTCATTTGCTGGAATTGCAGCTCTGCTACATGCTCTTACTAGCAAAGGAGTCCCTTTCACTTGGGGGAAAAAGGAAATCACAGCCTAGAACGCCTCAAGGAAGAGAAGTTGTACAATATGTACACCGCAACATCTCTAGAAACTTTGGTTCACATCCTATCCATATTATTCTCAGAATTGTGTATCATGCTATATTTCCCAGCGTAGTTCTCAAAGAAGAGAAAAAGGTTGTACTCTCTCCACAGAGGATATCACCATGCACATCGCATGAGCTATTCTATCATGTCCCATAATTGCATGCTCTTACTAAGTGGTATTTTGGGTCTACAATGTACAATTCTTTGGGATGACGCAATCCTTGCTAGCATGACCATCGGAGGCTATCTAATGATGCGGCCATTATCAAAAGTCTGTCACTAGCTGCTAAAGAAAGCCTAATGCCAAACACTTGCATTGAAGCACCGAATCCCGAGCTCCATGTTTCCAAAAGTTTTTCCAGCATTTAGCATTGATCTCCAGCAAGTTGTATCAAGTGGTAACTTTGATAACAAACTCTCTGCCTCTCTCAGAAGCCCAGAACGCGCAAGTAGATCCACCACACAAAGGAGGTGCTTAGCACTGGGTGTAATCGTGTGGCAAGTGCTCATCATCAAAAAGCACCTGAAGCCTTCGTCCACTAAACCACTATGACTACACGCGCTCAGTAAACTGGCAAAAATGGCTCCATTTGGCTCGATGCCATCCTTCAGCATATTATTGAAACTGTTGAGGGCAGGTTTAAGATCGCCACAATCAGAATATCCAGCAATCAACGCACCCCATGAGACAACATTGCGATAGCGTTGTTTTGTGAGAAGCTTGTGTGACTCCTCCAAGCTGTCACACTTTGCATACATGTTGACTAATGCATTATCCACCACAGAATTCTGTAGGCCACTTCTTAAGAGCTGATCATGGATACCCCGACCATCTTCCAAGGCTCCCATACTGGCACAAGCTGTCAGCACGCTTGAAAAAGTGTGCGCATTTGGATGTATACCTGCTTGAAATTTCTTAAACAAATCTAGGGCAAGAAATGCATCTCCATGCTGCACGCATGCTCCAATCAATGTAGTCAGTGTTACCACATCTGGCTTCACGCCCCCTTGCTTCATGGTCTCTATATCCTGCAATGCGAGCTCAAGGTTGCCGCATTGTGCATATCCTGTTATTAATGCATTCCAGGGTCCAACCTCTCTAACTGGCAACTTGAGAAAGGTGTTTATTGATTCATCCAAGCTGCCGCACTTGACATACATGTCAACTATAGCAGTTCCAAGTTCAACATCAAACTGTTGGTTTGATTTGACGATTTGGTCATGAAGAAACCTGCCTAGCAGGATAGTTCCGGCACAACCACATGCCTTCAAGGCACTCAAATATATCACCTTGTCTGGAACTATCCCCTGATGTTCCATCCTTTGAAAACACGCAAGGGCATCGAGGCCCTGGTTGATTTGTGCATGCCCTGAAATTACTGCACCCCATGACACCACATTCGGATGCACCCCACTTAATGGCATCTTTTCAAGCCAGGACGTGGCAAGTTGCATGTTACCTGCCTTAGCATACCCCGACAACACCGCATTCCATGACGTGACATTCTTATACTGCAATGCAGCAAAGAGATACAAGGCGTCTGATAGATCATCCCCACCACAGGTGGCATAAAGATGTATAAGAGTGTTCTGGACAGCAGCATCTTGAGATAGAGCACCATCATTTACCATAACATGATGAATGAGCATCCCATTGAAGAGGAAACTAATTGAAGACGCACAAGCTTTCAAGGCCGCAAGGCCAATACACTTGTTCCTTGCAAAGCCAGCAAGGACGGCTTCAAAATAAATGCTAAGCGCAGCCTGAGGCTGGCCAAGGGCTACATGGGCAGACAGAACGGAACTCCATGTGTGGGCACTCGGAAGTAAAACTGTGTTGAACAAGAGGGCGGCTTCAAAGAGGTTGGCAGAGGAGGCAAAGAGGCGAATGAGATGATTACAGAGCACTTCCACAAAATCTAGACCAGCGAAGGTGATGAGAGAGTGTACTCGCCTAATGTAAGGGCGGTGTCGTTGCTCTTGTTTTGCGCAGGTCTGCAAAAGAGTATAAGCTTGCTCCTTGGTTAAGATTAGACCCCGACGCTGGTTACTCTCTGCAAGTAAGATGGCCTCCAGCATACCACCATGGCACCAACTTTGGGGAGTGTTTACTTGGGTAGCCTAAGGCCTTTTCTTTAAATGAAGCAGGAGGTTGCCGGTTGGCTAGTGAAGGTGGGTCCCTCTTCATGGATTGCCCAACTATCAAAGGCCTCGAAGGAAAAATATGTAAATGGGTCCAAAGAACATGGAAAATTGGTTTTTACAAGACTGATACTAAAATCGTCAGGTACTTCTTCTTGCATAATGTATGGCAGACAAGGAACCACCGTGTGTTTGAAGGAGGTCTTGAGGTGGCAAGCTTCGCAGAAATATACAAGAAAGCAAAGTGCTAATTTGGACGCTCGGGTGCAAGCAACACTCGGAGGATTGGTCTAGGACTACTTGTGCCTTGATGTCAGCAGAGGGTATGCCTAGGATGGGGGAAAATCTTGGCTATCGATAATTAAAAGATCTCAAAAGAACATGATAATGGACCTTTTGTATCAAGGATAAGGAGCGAGTTGATTGGGATCACTGCCGATATAATTATGGTCCCTGGATGATGTCATGGCTCAACACGAGCATGACAAGACATTGTAATTTTTTGGGTTGATTAATATAATTCACTCACAATTGTGAGTTTTAGAGAAAAAAAATGAAGCAAGAGGTTTCTCCACGTTGCCTGCATCCCAGCCGTCAACAAGTTCTTCTCATCGTACGGTGGTTTTAAAAGCCAATAGCTGCCCTCAGTTTTCACAGGCCTGTCTTTGAATAGGCTCTCACGATATTACTAGCTCTTCCTCACTAGAGAGCATACAGAAGATGTCGACAAGCTCAAGCCGATCAAGGCCACATTTCACACTCTTCGGAAAGGTAGGATTCATGCTAGCCACTGGAGGAAACTTCCACCCTTGCAAGGCCTCCCTCGAATGTGTGGCCTGGTTCTAATGGCAAACTATGGTATTCTTTATGTGTGGTCCTTGTGGGATTCCGATGTGGGGGTGAAAATGGACTTGACCTGCGGTGGTTGGACTTGGAGCAGACTTGATTCTTTCAAGAGCTTGAATGTCGTTGGTTTGAAAGCCGTATTCAAGGGCAAGATCTATGTACCTCTGTTGATCAATATTGCTAAAGGATCACAAACCGAAATTACGTTGAGAAAGGAGCAAGGGTTGTTCATCTATAATATGATCATAGGTTAATGCGAGGATGTAGTGCTGAAGGGACATGTCATAATAATCAATATCTAATTCTCCTAAATGATTTTCTCATATTAAACTGATCATTTAATGTAGGGAAGGCCAGGGGAGAAAAAGCTAGAATACTGGTTAAGCTAGCAGACCGGCCACAGTAGGGATCCAAAGGAGGGAAAATAGGGATCCAAAGGGGGGGCCATCTGCAAAAGAGCCATGTGCAACAATGGGCTAAAAAGACCCTAAGGTTCAGCCCCTTAAGACTTCCAACATGCTAAGGTTCCAAAATTCAAAGGTTGTGTCCAAAAGGTCAACCCTAGGGAAAATTGGATGCTTAGTGTGTGTACAAAAGTCTTCTTCAAAGCCTACAAAGGAGGGGGCGAGCCCATTTAGTAGGGGATGAGAGAGAAAGCCACACACACACACACACAGGCTCCCTTTACACAAAGGGAATTAGGGACACATGTCAGCTCCCTAGGCCAGATGCCCACAAGGGGTGCCCAATTCCTATTGGAAGACCCTTGAAGTGGACCAATGAGAATTAAGCTAGAGTAAATCTAGTTTAATTAATTTAAAAACATTTAATAAAAGAAACCAATGAGAATTAAGTCTCCTAGAAGACTATTGGGCAGTCTCCCAAGGGGTCCAATGAGCATTCAGGAGCCCAATGGCTTGCCTGATTCCAATTGGCCAGGAGGCAAAGGGGTCCAATGAGAGTTTAGTTTAATTATTTAATTACCTAAAGCTCTCACAAAAGGGGAAAGGGGGACACATGTCAGAAGGCTATCACTTATGCTGCTTAACACCCATTGGCTTGACTTGGGGAGGTCCAATGAGGCAAAAGCCAGACCAATTTAGCAGGAAGGGCTCGCCCAAGAGAGAGGGGGGGCTGATTTTTGCTTGGTATTGACACACACACACACTCACACTTGACCATGTGTGAAGAAAGAATACTCTATCTCCTCCCAAGCTTTAATGGAGAGCTCATCACCTACTCCAAGCTTGTGAGATAGAAGCCTACATCAACACTCTCTTGGCATGTGGATGCAAATCCAACCAAGAGCCAAGCTTCAATGCATGCTCATCTTCTCTACCAAGCTAATTACTAAGCTAAGCTATGCTAATATGAGCGATTATGTGAGGAGATGTACATCTTTCTCGTAAGATACTCCTTCTTCCTCTCAATCTACTCTCATACCCTGCTAGCTCTCACCATCTTCGAAGGTGTGTGAGGTCTTGGGTCTGAGAACGGGGATAATTCAAGTTGTGTTTGATTAAGTGTTTTGCTTAGTGCATGAAGCTTCCATCTTCATTGCACTTAGCTAGTCTTGAAGGAACACAAAGAATTGTATTGTACAATGTCTCTCTTGATGGGAGAAACCATAATACAAAGCCTTTTGGAGGGGGGACCGGCTCCATGCAAATCCGGTCCTCAACTGTTGTCAATAGCTTAATTTCTCTCTCTTTTGAAATTATTGTTGATGCTATCTAACTAGGTGTTATGCTTTTTGTTGCTCTCTCCACCCAAGCACTCTTGTAATTCTCATTAGGAATCTATTCTAATGAAATGCCCACTATGTTCATGCTAATTTCCACTACACATAAGTTATTAGGCCATTAAATGTTACATTGGTATCAGAGCTCAAGGTTTCTCTTTTCTTGCTCAAGAAGGGAGGTCCTCAAGCTAGCTTCAAGTGCGGCAAACAAGGGCATGCGTACCGCGCTTGTCCCCAAAAGAACAACCGCCAAGATCCTCCTAGAGCTTCCTTGGTTGAAATCCAAGAGGAGGAGACTCACCAAACTCACCACAAAGGATCTCCTCTATGCCATGCTTGGGGAAAGGTAAGAGAACATGATGCTTTTATTCTCTTTGACCCTGGTTCTACTCACAATTTTATATCTATGGAGTTAGCCACCAAGCTAGGCATACAATCCTACGAGATGGGAGATGTCCTACCCGCAGACAGTGCCTTCAAGGGGCAAGAAGCTTCAGTCACTCCCTTAATTGGGAAATTGAGGCTTCATGTCCAAGGCTATGTGGACAAAGAGGACTTCTTTATCTCTCCTCTCAAGTATGAGGATGTAATCCTAGGGGCACCATGGTTTGACCGCCTGGCTGCCGATGTTAAATTTCCTGAAAGGAGAATCTCCTTTAAGTTCAGGGAAAAAGACATGTATATAGATGCTAAGGAAATGGGTAACACCATCCCCATTGTACATACACCAGCTTTCAGCAAGTCAATAAAGAGCTCTATTTCCATGTACATGATTTTTGTTAAAGATTCTCAAAATGAACCTAATGCTTTAACAAACGAAAATAAAAGCAACCAAAAGGAATTAAACGTATCCAATTTTCTCAAGGGGTTTCAAGATGTTTTTATTGAAGACATCCCTTGTGAGCTACCTCCTAAACGAGGTAATGATGACCATGCAATTGAACTTCTTCCAGGAAGTTCACCGCCTAATAAACCTCCTTATAGAGTTTCTCAAGCTCAACAAGAGGAGATTATGCGGCAAGTGCATGAGTTAGTTGAGAAGGGCATGGTTAGGCCTAGCTCATCTCCATTTTGCTCACCTGTGCTATTAGTGCAAAAGAAAGACAACACATATCGTATGTGGGTCGACTATAGAGCACTAAATAGGATCACTATCAAGAATAGGTTTCCCGTTCCACGGGTAGAAGACCTATTTGATAAGCTACAAGGCTCGACCTACTTCAGTAGGGTTGACCTAAAGAGTGGCTATCATCAAATAAGGATAGTTGATCAAGACATTGTAAAGACCGTGTTTCGCACTACATTTGGTCTTTACGAATACATTGTCATGCCTTTTGGCTTGACCAATGCACCAGCCACATTCAATCGCTTGATGGAGAAGCTGTTCAGGCCGCATCGAACCTTCACTGGAGTGTTCTTTGATGATATTATCATCTACTCTAATTCATTGGAGGAACACAAGCAAAAACTCCAGGTAATATTTCAAGTTTTAAGAGAGAATAAACTTTATGTTAATCGAAAGAAAAGTGAATTTTTCTTGCAAGAGATTCAGTATTTAGGTCACATTATCTCTCAAGATGGCATCCAAATGGATCCATCCAAGTAGAGGTAATAAAAGGATGGCCAAAACCAAGGAATCTTCATGAACTAAGAAGCTTTATAGGTATGTGCGCATACTATAGACGCTTCATAGAAAAGTTCTCACAAGTTGCGGGACCATTACATGACCTAACAAAGAAAAGCGTTAGGTATACATGGTCTACTAAGGAGAACAATGCTTTTGAAAAGCTTATCTCTCAACCTGTGCTTACACTATCGGATCTCTCAAAACCATTTGAGGTCCAATGTGATGCTTGAAGGAGTACGAGCGGAAGTGAGACGCGAGAGAGAGTGCGAGAAGAAGAGCACGACGATATGGTGAACTCGCTCTACTGTAATGTGTAGAGCATAGTGAGTTCTTATTAGGTTTTTACAAAAGAATATGTGTGCATACCTGGCGGCCCGCCCACTTACTTGGGCGACCACATTGGGCTTTATACCCCAACAACCTCCCACTTAAAGTCCAATGTGGTACTTTAAGTGTGAGAGAAGCTACTATACAAGCTAATATACAAGAGGTGTAGAGAAGTGATGTACTAACCTACACCTAACTGCTTGCGAAAATGCGCAAAGCTCTCTGAGGGAAGTCCTTTTGTAAGTAGATCAGCAGGATTTTCTGTGGTGTGAACTTTGACAAGCTGAAGTTGCTTATCCTCGAGCATTTCCCTGATGAAATGATACTTCACATCCACATGCTTTGTCTTTGAGTGATAAACTGGATTGCGAGCCAATTGTATAGCACTTTGACTATCACAATATAACACAGGCATCTATTCTTTGATTCCCAAATCTGTTACTAGTCGATTAAGACAAATTGATTCTTTGCATGCCTCTGATGCTGCAACATATTCAGCCTCTTTAGTAGACTGAGTAACACAATCTTGTAATCTAGAACGCCATGATACTGCTCCATCAGCCAATGTAAAGACATACCCTGACGTAGACCTTCGGTTGTCTAAGTCACCTGCATAATCTGAGTCTGTAAAACCCTTTACACTTAGCTCTTGACTCCCATAGCATATACGCATACTCTTTGTAGCTTTCAGGTATCTCAATATTCCTTTCACTGCCTCCCAATGTTTCTTGCCTGGGTTTGACACGTATCGACTTACTACTCCCACTGCAAATGCAATGTCTGGGCGAGTAGCAATGATTGCATACATCAAACTACCCACTGCAGACGCATATGGAATCTTATCCATTTCAGCCTGCTCTTCCTCAGACACAGGACAATCTTGTTTGCTAAGTTTCACATATGGTGGCAATGGAACACTCAGTGCCTTTCCCTTCTCCATATTGAAACGTTGCAAAACCTTGTCAATATACTCTGTTTGAGATAACCAAATCAACTTCTTTGATATGTCTCTCTCAATGCGCATACCAAGTATATGACTTGCCTCACCCATGTCTTTCATGTCAAATGATTTTTCCATCTTTGACTTCAAAGCTAAAATTTCTTCCAAGTGCTTGCCAGCAATCAACATGTCATCCACATACAAAATAAGGATCATCCAACTACCATCCTTAGCCTTCTTTGTATATAGACAGTGATCGAACTCACTACGTTTGTAGCCTTGAGAAAGCATAAACTTGTGGAATTTATGGTACCATGCCCTCGGTGATTGTTTTAAGCCATAAAGACTCTTTAACAACTGGCATACCCAATCTTCCTTGCCTTTCTCAACAAACCCTTCTGGCTGCTGCATGTAAATTTCCACATATTCAGTCTACCTTAAAGGGAATTGAAACATATTTCTATTGGCCTACCATGAAAGTGAACATACAAGAGTATGTTTCCAAATGTGTGGTATGTAAAAGACAAAATTTGATAGAGGGAAGCAACCTGGATTGCTTCAACCCTTGCCAATCCCTAATTCACCATGGGAGAGCATATCCATGGATTTTATCTTTGGATTGCCTAAGTCTATCCATGGGAATACGGGAATATGGACGATAGTAGACAGGTTCAGTAAACAAGCTCATTTTATACCTGTCAAAAAGACTATCAAAGCCCATCAAATGGCAACCCTCTTCATTTCACAAATTTTCAAATACCATGGCTTGCCAATGTCCATAGTGTCGGATAGGATCCTAGAATGACCAGTAATTTCTGGAACGGTCTCTTTGAGAATTTAGGGACAAGGCTAAATTTCTCTTCGGCCTATCATCCACAAACGGATGGCCAAAGTGAAATAGCTAACCTAACAATTCTCGATCTACTAAAAGCCTATGTAAGGGAAGTAGATCAAAGATCCCAATGGGAGAAGTACTTACCCTTAGTGGAGTATGCTTACAATAACACTGTACATACTTCCACGGGAAAAGCACCTTTCGAGGTAATTGAGGGAAGATCAAAAAGTCCCTTGCTACTTAAGGTACATGGGAAGATCTTCGCTACAGATGAGTATAGCCGAGACCCACAAGAATCTTTTCAAAAGATTAAAGATGCTATCTCTATCTCACAGCAAAGGCAAAAGGCTGCTGATGACAAGCACAGAAGAGCCCAAGCCTTTAAAGAAAACGATTGGGTCTTGTTAAAGTTTCCCAAGGCTCGATTAAGGCACACGACGGGCAAGAATCCTACGGGCCACCAAAAGTACTATGCTAAACTAGCAAAAAGGTACTATGGTCCCTTCCAGATTCTTAGGCCAATCAATGACATGGCCTATCAACTTAAGTTTCCCAATCATTGGCTCATACACAATGCTTTTCATGTGAGCCTATTAAAGCCTTACAAAGGAGAGCCACCTCAAGAACCAACTATTGAAGACCCACCGGAGATCGAGGACCAAGAGGAGGTGCTGCAGCCCGAGTCATTCTCCGACATGAAGACAAGGTATTAAGAGGCGGTAAGACTATCCGACGATATCTTATTAAATTTAAGAATTATCCTTTTGAAGATGCTAGATGGATGCAAGGCATACAATTAAAGGATAACCTAAACCTTGTCAATGCTTACAATGCTTCCCAAGAGTAAGCAAATGTACAAAATGTTAAAAATGAACAAAATTTTTGTCTTATAAGACTCTCTTTTTCTTTATTTGTGCACAAAAATGAAGTAGTATGCATGCTTAGATCAAGTTTATGGAGACGACGTCTCCCAAACACCAAGTAGAGCTTGTCACTCTACTATGGAAGACTGATAGGACTGATGTGCAGACATGCTTGCGGCAGCCTCAGGCTCTCAAGCGCCAAATGGACTAGTCATCCATTATGGAATGATGTCGTAGGGTAACATAGGGATCCTCTACCCTCTCAGAAAAGGACTCATGAACATGCTTTATCTTCTCTACACCATAGTCGAGGACGACTATGATTTCAAGAGAGAGGTAATGTCATAATAATCAATATCTAATTCTCCTAAATGATTTTCTCATATTAAACTGATCATTTAATGTGGGGAAGGCCAGGGGAGAAAAAGAATATTGGTTAAGCTAGCAGACCGGCCACAGTAGGGATCCAAAGGAGGGAAAATAGGGATCCAAAGGGGGGGCCATCTGCAAAAGAGCCATGTGCAACAATGGGCTAAAAAGACCCTAAGGTTCAGCCCATTAAGACTTCCAAAATGCTAAGGTTCCAAAATTCAAAGGTTGTGTCCAAAAGGTCAACCCTAGGGAAAATTGGATGCTTAGTGTGTGTACAAAAGTCTTCTTCAAAGCCTACAAAGGAGGGGGCGAGCCCATTTAGTAGGGGATAAGAGAGAAAGCCACACACACACACACAGAGGCTCCCTTTACACAAAGGGAATTAGGGACACATGTCAGCTCCCTAGGCCAGATGCCCACAAGGGGTGCCCAATTCCTATTTGAAGACCCTTGCAGTGGACCAATGAGAATTAAGCTAGAGTAAATCTAGTTTAATTAATTTAAAAACATTTAATAAAAGAAACCAATGAGAATTAAGTCTCCTAGAAGACTATTGGGCAGTCTCCCAAGGGGTCCAATGAGCATTCAGGAACCCAATGGCTTGCCTGATTCCAATTGGCCAGGAGGCACAGGGGTCCAATGAGAGTTTAGTTTAATTATTTAAATACCTAAAGCTCTCACAAAAGGGGAAAGGGGGACACATGTCAGAAGGCTATCAATTATGCTGCTTAACACCCATTGGCTTGACTTGGGGAGGTCCAATGAGGCAAAAGCTAGACCAATTTAGCAGGAAGGGCTCGCCCAAGAGAGAGGGGGGGCTGATTTTTGCTTGGTATTGACACACACACACACACTCACACTTGACCATGTGTGAAGAAAGAATACTCTATCTCCTCCCAAGCTTTAATGGAGAGCTCATCACCTACTCCAAGCTTGTGAGATAGAAGCCTACATCAACACTCTCTTGGCATGTGGATGCAAATCCAACCAAGAGCCAAGCTTCAATGCATGCTCATCTTCTCTACCAAGCTAATTACTAAGCTAAGCTATGCTAATATGAGCGATTATGTGAGGAGATGTACATCTTTCTCGTAAGATACTCCTTCTTCCTCTCAATCTACTCTCATACCCTGCTAGCTCTCACCATCTTCGAAGGTGTGTGAGGTCTTGGGTCTGAGAACGGGGATAATTCAAGTTGTGTTTGATTAAGTGTTTTGCTTAGTGCATGAAGCTTCCATCTTCATTGCACTTAGCTAGTCTTGAAGGAACACAAAGAATTGTATTGTACAATGTCTCTCTTGATGGGAGAAACCATAATACAAAGTCTTTTGGAGGGGGGATCGGCTCCATGCAAATCCGGTCCTCAACTGTTGTCAATAGCTTAATTTCTCTCTCTTTTGAAAGTATTGTTGATGCTATCTAACTAGGTGTTATGCTTTTTGTTGCTCTCTCCACCCAAGCACTCTTGTAATTCTCATTAGGAATCTATTCTAATGAAATGCCCACTATGTTCATGCTAATTTCCGCTACACATAAGTTATTAGGCCATTAAATGTTACAGACATTTTCCTAATCTTGAGGGTGCTTCTTACGACAAGCTCACAGTCTGCATCTCATGTTGAAGAGGAGTCAGGCATATAGAAATCTAGCGAAAAACAGATAAAAGAGGTATCCATTCAGCTGGTCCAATGAGCCCTATGCAGTGTACCCTGCTATGCAACGTAGAAAGGGCATACTCCTCTAGTGCAATGAGAGTGGCAGCAACTCCGACTATGAGCAGAACTGCACCATCTAGGGCCTGCCCTTCATGGATGGAAAAGTGTAGTTGAAGGGCTTGTGCATCACCAGCTAATTGGGGGGGGAGAAGGAGTCCCTTCTGGACCTAGACCTGGACCATCGTCTGCTCAACTTGGACAACAATCGTGTCAGGACAACAGCAAGGCCGGACTAGACAAGGGCAAGGCCGGGCTAGGCAGTGTGGAAAGGGAGTCCAACTAGGGCAAAGGGCTAGGAGCCATGCTATATAGTGGGTGGTTGGGAGGTGGACTCCTAGGTTCTAGTTCCCCTTGTCTAACATTGGTATCAAGAGAAAAGTTTCTAATTTTGGGAAGGCACAGCCGTGGTGTTGGAGAGCCACACAACTCCTTGTATTTTTTTTGCATGTCGGGGTCACTGAGGCCGTGGAGCTCACCCCCTGTGAGGAGGACGACCAAGCCGACGGCGTGGGCAACACCGCTTGTGAAGGAAAGGGGTCGCAAGCGACATGCAGCAAATCGCGCCCTCTCGGGCTTGACAGCATCGTGCCGGTGTGAGGACCACTTCACGCGCCTGTAGGAGGCGCCCTCGACCATCATACAAGGCGGGGTGAGCAAAGCTCCCCCCTCGCGCTGTCTGCGAGCTGCCATAGCCTGTGAGCAGTGTTTTTTTTCACACCCGGTGGGCACCCAACCCAATTGGGGTTAGTGGCCACAATTGTTTTTCATCAACTAAGGGACGGTACCCACAGTGGGGTACCCCCCCCCCCCCCCCCCCCCCCTCTTGTGAAGCTAGGCAAATCGACAGACCCAAACAAGGGCAAGGCCATGAAAAATAACGGCAAGGTGCTATTTTCTATTGCGTATCCTGCGTATTCTTGTTTCGTACCTTCATTCAAGTCATCGGCAAGTTATCCACAATACATCAACCAAGTGTAGTACGGGTGATCAAGGCAAACACACCTACACTATTGAATTGTTTTCTTGAGAGCCGGAGCAAGATTACATCCTCAGCGGCAATTGGAGCACGAACGAAATTTGCAAGGCTAATTACCAGTATCAATGGGATTCTTTATCTGTATTTACTAATTGCCGTACATCAGGTATTTTTCTTGCTATTCCTTGCACTGCACTGTGTCGCCATGGATTCAGATATCAATATGAATTTTGATTTCGAGCAAAATACGCCTGATCCTGTCCATGATGGCTCATAGTCGGATGCTCTCACGGAGAGTGCCCGCGACGCTACGACAGGTGACAACGCCTTTGAATTACTCAACATTCAAGAATTTCGTGCACTTCAAACACGCATATCAGTCATGGAAGGAAATTTTAAATCTTTAAATGAAAACATTAGTAAATTATCCACGTCAGTGATCCAATTAATGAAACAGCAGTCCAAGGGTCCTGTTGACACGCACATGCATGAGCACGTTGCTACATAGGGGCAAGGCCCTTCTAATCCGGAACAAGGTCCAACTGCTGAAACTTTGCACACTCTCACTGCAAAAGAGGTGGATGAGTTGTTGAAAAACACCAAACCACCGACTTTTAAGGGAGAAGACCGCGATCGCAATAAGGATGCAGTGAATATCTTTCTCAGCAAGTGGGATGGAATTCACGCCTTACGGCGTACTCCAGACGCAGCCAGAGCACTGCAAACAATCTTAACTCTGGAAGGGAAGGCCTACAAATGGTGGATGTCTCTCAAGGAGAAGAATATCATACCATAGAGTTGGGCAGCTTTTGAAGCTATGTTTCGCAAAGAATTTTTTCCTACAAATGAGGCAGAATTGGACGGCTTGGGGCACGTGTTCCATACGCCAATACCCATCATTACTTGAATACATATCTCACTATCAGGATGTTATCCTCAAGTTGGAAGGCTTAGATAACTTTCAGCAAGTACGAGGATTTATACATGGTCTGACACCAGAACTTAAGAAGCACGTCAAGACCCAAGACCCTAAAACACTTGAGGAATCCATAGTGAAAGCACATATCCACGACGATCTAGATGAAAAGAAAGCACATAATACTCACGTGCCTTCTAATACACATGGTAATACACGCACACAGTATGGACACAATAAAAGGAAATTTATAGTAGCCAATTGAGAAGCATCTAAAAAACCCAAGGGGTTCAGAGGTCCTCTCTCTCCTGAGGACTTTGATAAAGCTAAGAAAGAGAAATTATGTTTTCAATGTTTAGGAAGCGATCATGGCAAAAAGGATTGTCCCAAGGGGAAATCTGTTGCTCATGGCAAGGAGAAAGCAATGCACACGGTGCAACTGCTACCTCTTGAGTCTTCCTCACGATTCTCTATAGTGGAAGTAACACACACCGAGGTGGTGCATGAATGTTGTCTCACAGCTTCCATGTGGCAACAAACCTTCGGACCACATGAGTTAGTACATATGCACGGATCTCTGCAAGGGCACAAGGTGCGCATCTTGGTAGATGACGGTGCTACTCACAATTTTATCAATTATGGATTGGTGAAAAAACTCAAATTGCCTCAAACTCCGAGTACCCACCGCTACAAGGTAGTAATGATGAATGGACATGATATCGAAATCTTGGATACTCAAGTCCGAGCTGTTCCGTTGGAAGTACAAGGTTACTCCACATCCTTGGATTTTCAGATTATGAACATGGAGAGGGCAGACGTGGTCCTTGGTAGGGAATCGTTGCATAGCCTAGGACCATCACTGAAGTGTAGCTATGAGAACAACAGCTTGATGTTCGAATCCCATGGCGCACATGTGTTGATGTTAGGAGAGAATAATGTACCTTCTTCACCATTGATATGTACAGTTGATCTTATGCAGCCCATTTTTGATAATGAAATAGATCAAGTTTTCTTGTGTTACTCATTGTCTCATTTTCTCTCTAACATTGAATCTGTTGAACATTCCTCAACGCCGCATGCTTCTCTCTCATCTGTTCTACCAATGGCTACTTCCAAACAAGCAAACATTGCTAGTGAGTTACAAAAATTATTAAAGAAATTTCAAGATGTTTTTCCTAATGATTTGCCACCAGGATTACCGCCGACACAATCGGTGCAACATAGCATCGATGTGGTTGCAAGCAGTAAACCTGTCAGTAAACCTCACTACCGTATGAGTTGCTATGAAGCAGCTGAGGTGGAACGTCGGCTTGCTGACTACCTTAGCAGAGGGTTTATACAACCCAATTCTTCACCATGGGTTTCTCCTATCCTATTACTGAAGAAAAAAGACGGCAGTATGTGCATGTGCGTCGACTACCGTGGATTAAATGCGGTTACGGTTAAGAACAAGTACCCACTACCACGAGTGGATGAGTTGTTCGACAAACTCACTCATGCTCGCATTTTTACGAAAATAGACTTGCGGTCAGGTTATCACCAAGTCCGTATTCGACTTGCTAATATACCCAAAACTGCATTCCAAACACGGTTTGGACACTACGAGTTCTTGGTGATCCCTTTGGGTTAACCAATGCGCCCGCAACATTCATGACACTTATGGATAGTGTCTTGAAGCCGTACTTGGGCAAATTTGTCATCGTTTTTCTCGATGAAATTCTAGTCTATAGTGCTTCTGAAGAAGAACACTTACAGCATCTGAGGCAAGTGTTCGAATTGTTATGAACAAATAAATTATATGCCAAGGAATCTAAGTGTGATTTTCTGAAAGAAGAAATTCATTATCTGGGGCATATTATTTCAGCTAATGGGCTATATATGGATCAATCCAAAGTGGATGCAATCCGGCAATGGCCTTCTCCTAAAAAACTGGAAGAGTTATAGATTTTTTAAGGATTTGCAGGTTTTTACCGCAGGTTCGTTATGCTAATATTGTTGTTCCCATGACGGATCAACTGAAAGGCAAAGGCAAAGCTTTTCAGTGGGGACCCGCTCAGCACAGTTTTGATACGCTCAAGGATGCATTAGCTACATCTCCCATACTAGCTATTGTAGATCCTTTGAAACCATTCGTTTTGGAAACGGCTGCCAGTGAGACCGTGCTATTGGAGCAGTCCTGTTACAAGACGGATGGCCAATTGCATTTGAAAGCAAGAAGCTTGATGCAGCTCAGCAGAACTACTCTGCTTATGAGCGCGAACTCTATGCAATAGTGTCTGCCTTAAAAACATGGCGGCAGTATTTGTATGGTGCTCAGTTTGAGATTGTGTTTGACCATGAAAGCATCAAATAGTTTACACAAAAAACGGATTTGAAGGGTCGAAAAGCCAGGTCGACCGAGATTCTTCACAGATTTAACGCCAAGCTCCGGTATCGTAAAGGTCAATACAATGTGGTGACTGACGCTCTAAGTCGTATGCCAAGATCAATTCTCTCTTGTTCACGGAACTTCGAAGTGAATTTTTGGATTCTCTCAAAGGCAAATATGAGCATGATGAAACATATTCCAAAGTGTGGAGCCATGTACAAATGAGGGATCCTTCTCACTCCAATGATGGTAGTGTAACGTTAACCTCCACACCTAGTTCTCCTCTATCGAGTGATGAACTACAGCGATGGAAGCATTTCACCATCGACAATGGGTACCTACTCCATAAGGGGAGAGTTTGTGTATCGACGAAAACAGACATTCGGCACCAAATTCTTTATGAATGTCATGATAGTCCAAGTGCAGGGCACCCGAGTATTAGAAAAACTTATGCTCTCGTACGACGACAGTTTTAGTGGCCAGGTATTCATGGCTTTGTTCAAGCTTATGTCTTGCATTGCCAAAAATGTCAAGTTAACAAAGCAGAGCACCTGAAAGCAGGAGGACTCTTACATCCTTTGGAGATTCCCAATGGAAAATGGGAAAGTATCTCTATGGACTTTATTGTGGGTTTACCAACCACTGTACGAGGTCATGACTCGGTATGGGTGGTATAGACCGGTTGACTAAACTATGTAAGTTTATTCCAACCAAATCAACGGTTAAGACACCAGAACTAGCCAAGTTATTTGTGGACAATCTATACAAGTTATATGGTTTGCCAAGTAACATCGTCAGTGATCGAAACGATTGGGTACACAACTAAACCTCAGTACAGCCGACCATTCAGAAACAGATGGTCAGACTGAACGAGTTAACCAAGTGCTAGAGGATATGCTCAGAGCATACATCAGCAAAAAACAATCAGACTGGGAAGAATACTTACCTATTCTTGAGTTTGCCTACAATAGTGCTAAGCATGTCACAACTGGATTTAGTCCTTTCATGCTCATGTATGGGTTTCAACCTAGGTTATCTGTTAACGGGGGGGTTGGCAACCAAAAAGCTTCAACACGTTAAGGATTTTCTCCAAGACCACATGGACATGCTGAAACTTGCTCGTCAGAATGTCCGACAAGCGCAGGATCAGTATAAGAAGTATGTTGAAGAGAAACGTCAGCAAGTTACCTTCGAGGAAGGGGAGGAAGTATTTTTACGTGTGCCAGAACAATCAAAAAGTCTGAAAACTGGGCCAACACATAAATTATCTCTTCGATATTGTGGGCCTTTCAAAATACTCAAGCGAGTGGGTGATCGTGCCTACAAATTATTGCTACCTACACATTCTCGTATTCATCCGGTGTTTCATGTAAGCTGTTTACGTAAGCGGTTACATGGGGATGACAATGTCATTGACCAACAGATTTGGTTGATTTCGTTGAACCTCCTACCTTACCGCATGAACGTGAACGTATTCTCGACTATCATGAGTTACGTACGTGTCATCATGTATGTCAATAAGTCTTAATCAAGTGGAAAGATCGACCTGAGGAAGGTGCCACTTGGGAAAACATTAGTATTCTTAAGAAGAAGTTTCCCACTTTTGTTTTTGAGGACCAAAACTCTTCTTCAAGGGGGAAGTAATGTCAGGACAACGGCAAGGCCAAACTAGACAAGGTCAAGGCCGGGCTAGGCAGTGTGGAAAGGGAGTCCAACTATAGCAAAGGGCTAGGAGCCATGCTATATAGTGGGAGGTTGGGAGGTGGACTCCTAGGTTCTAGTTCCCCTTGTTTAACAAATTGTGTAGGATTTGTATGGGGTGGAATTTTCCAAGAAAAAGGTTGCAACAAATGACACCTATTCATGCTCTCTCTCTCTCTCTCTCTCTCTCTCTCTCTCTCTCTCTCTCTCTCTCTCTCTCTCTCTCTCTCTCTCTCTCTCTCATCAACACCTAACAACAAATTATTCTCCGCCATGAGTACAACATAGCAACAGTGGCCTAACACAATGGAAGTGACTGTGTCAAATTCCAATGTGTATGGGAGAGAAACAATGCATGTGGGAATGGTAGATTTAATGAAAAGTAGTTGCAAGCGGCCTTGCCAGAGCTTGGGCGACATGGATGATATTGGTCTTTGTGATTGTCGACTACATAGACATCGATTAGCAAGCTGCAAGGTTTGTAATCTGCTTTTAAACCTCCATGTCTATGTGTTTGCTTGGACGACACAACTAGATTATGAGGCAAGGCACGACTTCCATTCCTTATTATTTCTGGGGAGATACAATGTCGACTCCCAACTATACTGATGTATGGCACTTCTATGTGACGCACACTATTTGATTTATATTGTTTCCTTCTTATTGCATGATGCATAAATTTAACTACTCATATTGTTTTTTTGTAGCTCAACAACATTGGAATCCTCTGTGTTTCAAAGTCAGACGATACCATTGGTTGTTATCCAGGCTAGCAATATATTTCAATCTTTATAGTTTTCCATTGCTTGTTGTCACGACTAGTTTTACAATCTGCTCTTGCTTATTATTAACATCGTTGCAAAAACCCCTGCCTAGGCCAACCAACCAAGACTAGTTGATTTAGTTCTAATGCTAGAGACCAAATGGCATAGAGAGTTTCGGCAAAAGAGCAGTCCCTTTGAGGCCAACTTTAGAACTTTTTTTTCCATCAAAACATTGGGAAATATATATTGGAGAGAGCAGAAAAGAGTCAAAAACCACGAGGGATACAAGGGGCAAAGGGAGCTTGGATCATAGCATCATGTAGGGGGGGGGGCATGTATTACAAGAAGAGAGAACGGGGGAAAGGGGGGGCAAGCAAGGGGTGCATGGGAGACTATTACAAAGAATCAAAATGGTTAGCAGAGGGGGACTTGTTCATGAGGAAGGCAGGCGAGTTAAGGGAGGCTGACGATAGCCTCCTGGATGTCCTCCATCATGGTGATGTAACGAATGACCAAATGTGTAGCCTCCCTAATTCTGTTTTCATTCTTTGTGCACCCCCGGGAGAACTCTTGCAATTAATGAGAGAGGAGAATGGACGACTCTTGGGTTGGGTTGGAGAGAGCTCTAGTGATCTGCTTGATGGCAAGCTTGTCAACCCAAGCCTCGATGTCCTATATCCCTAACCCTCCTTTTTCTTTGGGGGGCAACAAGTGGCCCAACTGACTTTAGCTGCAAACTTCCTAAAAGGGTCTCCTGACCAAAGAAAGTTCCTAAATCATGAGCTAACCTACTTGAAGGTGGGAGTCGGGAAGTCTCCAATAGGAGAGGAAGAATAGGGTATAGGCTGACAAGAAATGATTGATGACCATGACTTTGCTTACCACTGAGTTGGAGTCCAACCCATCTATGGAGGATTTCCCAGTGTTGCTTCAAGGAGACATAGAAGCCAAATGGGATCCCTAGTAGTCTGAAGATTTCACCTTCATTGATGATTTTGCACCCTTGTTGGCTAAGCCATTTAAGAAGGGGGGTTTTGAAAGCCCCGATGTCTTTCTTGTTCTAGTTCACTTTGGAGCCTGAAGCTAGGCAAAAGGTTTGCATAGCTACCAAAAGTGCCTGAGGAAGGACTCATTGTTGGAGAGGAGAGCATTGGTGTCATCAACAAACTGCGAGAGACACTACTAGGCGTTGTTATCAGGGAGAGGTATTCCTTGATTGTTGGGAGCAAGGGTGGGCTTCCACCCTTGGCCATGAAATTCAACCATTGACCTTGCCATGATGAGAAGGGAAAAGAGAGAGATAGTAGGGGAAGATGTTGACAGAGAAAGGAAGAGATGGAGATGTTGACATATCTACACATAATAGTACACAGAGAAAAGAAGAAGGGGACAAAATCTTACACAAGAAGATGACACAAAGAAACTCCATTGCCCAAGATATAGCTTAAGATAGGGAAAAGGGAAAATTTGAGAGCATCTACATAAGAAAGGCCTAAAGATTCTAGCCCCAAACTCCACGGCACCTCCTCTTGTGGAGTTTGGTATTTAATATTTGATATTACTTGTTGGTGCCAAAAATTGGAGACCTCTCTTTCACACTTAGTCCACTTTAGTTATGAGTGGATCATATCACTTGCATGACCCTCTTGGGGTAAGTTCTCACTATCCTATTTACAAAACAGCCATAGTGGCTTATTGATAAAAGATCTAAAATATTGTGCAATAATTAAATGGCCAAGAAATTATTTATTGCCGACGCCTTCTCCTCTACTCCCAGAACTCCAATCTACAAGTCATCAACTCACCGTTAGTAAGAATAGAAAGACAACACAATAATTAACCATTACGCTCCAGCTATCCCAATTGTAGTTAATCACATACAACAGGAGGGTGTCCAGTCTCATAACATCCCTCTCTCTGTGGATAGCAGCTGTCATCGTTAAAAAAAAAGTCATCATCAGTGAGACCATACATGCCATCCGTGTAATCATGTAAATCTTCCTCATCATTAGATGCACATATGATCACTAAGAATGTCACTAGGCGTGTATAGTCATCTTGCTCAAAAGGGTAAGCTTGTGTAATCGGAGAGACGTTCTCTACTAAGTAGGGATCAGTGATGGTCAAGAGACGTATCAGCCATTCTAATTCCTCAAAAATTTTCTTACACACTAGTGTATCCACCAAATCCCATTCACAGGCAAAAAGCCCTGGGTAGACTATGTGAAACACTTGTGAAAAGTAAAGAGGGTACCTCTCACCGAAGGTAGGAGTGGAAGACTCTAGCGTACTAGCCATATCTATACACACAGATAGATTTTGGTTAGTGTGCAAATATTATAAGGGTCATGTCAAAAGGTCGTGTCCTTGTGCATAATGTAATATTATGATTTTTGGATCATGTACTAGAATTTGTAGGTTTCAAGCTTTTTGTTTGGTGGCTCTTGCTCTTTTACCTTTTTATTTTTGTTTTCTCGAGTATATGGCTATATAAATACATTCCCTAAGATTGAGAGATTAAGAGTTCAGGGAGGAAGGTTAAGAGGAGAGCAAGTGAATGATGGATGTCAGCAAACACTCCCCCCTTCCTTGGGTAGCGATACAAGTTGTTCTTGCTTGGGTACCTAAACTAGCTCCAAATCTGGTGTATAGTATTCTGTGATATTTTCCTTCCCACGATCTTCAATCGGCTTTATTGTTATAGGAGTTGACTCACATGGGTCTATAGGTGACAGGTAAGAACACAATTTACATTTAGACACCCAGATTTGATCATTCCCTTCATAGTAGCCTTGGGCTTCCAATAGTCATTTAGGAATCCAACGCAATGTTTTCTTATATTTCTTGGAGTGAGTGGGGCGTCTCTTACAAGGCTTGTGTTTTTTAGCATTGATAATGGTCGCTAAAGAATATTTAGAGACCCATTTGTATGTTTTTTTGTTATATTATGATCAGTTTTGTGTGTCTCATGCTTTGTTTCAGCTACAGAAGTTGAATCTCTAGAGGGTTGTGCTATAGGTACAGATGATTCAACCCCTTGGACATGCACGGACCTCAGGAGGTGATACCTCAAGGACTATTGCTTGAGTGGCAAGGCTAAGAGTTGGTTTCCGTGTTGTGACACTCCCAATCAATAGTGTATTTGGTGCTAACAGCCACATGCGTCCTAGGTTTATATTGCCTTCCATAGTTCTAGCAAGCATGACAAAAAAGTCTTGAGTTACGACCCCGTTTGTCATAACTGACAGAAGTGTGCTAGGTTCCAAAAACGATAGTTTTTTTCTTGTTGATACATTGGACTTGGATGGTACTATCAGATAGAGATGGATTTCCTAACTAACACCACACTCCATATAATAGCAAATTGTATTTATCATCTGTGTCCAATAAGGCGTTATATAGCACTTTTTCATAGGCGCTATTTAACTCAATAGGGTATCGTAGAGGTGTGTTAGAGTCCAACCAATCATCCTCTGTTTCAACTTGAAATGCATGTGTAATTCCAAGGTTGGCCTCTCCTTAGCGTTTAATATGTTGTTGTCGCTTCTTAGCCTCAGCTTGAGCTTGTACCTTTTTCAATTCTACTTGTACCTTGGCTGCCTTTTTTTTATGGATGGCAAGTAGCTCCTCTTGGCTTAAAGGATCATAGTATCTTTTAAATTTACTCCCATTGAGGAATCCAATGGTTTCAACTCCATCAAGAGTTTCCACATGAATGGTACCTTGTGGGGTGATTTTGCACACTCTATATGGTCCTTTTCCCACATATTTCAACTTTTTCTTCTCGTTGCACACTCCATACATCAAGACTTTATCCCCAACCTTGACATCCTTGTTCTTTAAATGACGGTCAAACCATTTCTTTCTCCTATCTTTCTCCACAAGTGCATTTTGCATAGCCAATTGTCTTTCTTTATCTAACCTCTCAAGGATATATAAACGCTCAACTAAAGGGTTACCATCCCAACCTTCTTGTGAAGCTACCCATAAATTAGGAATTACAAACTCCCATGGAATAATTTCTTCTTGGCCATTTACCATCTTGAATGGTGTACAATTAATAGCCACTTTACAATATGATAAGCCCATAGAGCTGATGCCAGCTTCAAATCCTAATCTGTGTGATGGGCTTCCACTATTTTGGTCAAGATAGAAATTAAAATCTTGTTAGTGCTCTCAGCTTGTCCATTTGCTTGTGGATAATAAGGTGTAAACGTATGGTGGGCTATCATGAAGTTTGTCGTGAGTTCCTTTATCACTCCATTTGTAGAATGAGTACCATTGTCACTCACAATCTTAGCTTCCGCCCACTTTGTCACATAGTCAGTGGCAACAACAATATGAGTGTTATGAGTTGCCGGACTAATTGGGCCTGCAAAGTCTAAACCCCATTTTTCAAATGCTTGAGTCACTTTAATAGGATGTAAGGGCAACTTATCCTTTTGTTATGTGATCTTGTAACGTTGACATTCATACACCCTTTTGCAAAAAGTGATGCATCCTTGAATAAGGTAGGCCACCAATAGCCTGATTGCAACACCTTTCTAGCAGTTAGTTTCCCTGAAAAAATTTATCCGGCTATACCCATGTGGGATTCTTGCAGTATGTATAAATACTCATCCTCACGAGCACAACGTCTAAGAATATTGTCCTTCCCTAGCTTGTAGAGAGTTCTTGCAATTAGAGAATAAGGTTCACATTCCTTAAAAAGTTTTTGAGCTATATCCTTACAAAGCTCTTTGAGTGGAAAACCATTAACTAAAAAGTTCACAATCTTCTCACTCCATTCATGCATGGTCTTGACCAAGAATAGTGAAGTATCGGGCAATTCATCATTGATTCCAGTACGGGCTTCACCATTGGGTATGCCGGACAAATGATCCGCCATGACATGTCTTTTATCGAGTCTCACCACAACGGTAAAATAAAACTCAAGAAGAATTAATAACCATCGTGTAGTTCTTTTCATGGAACAAGGTTTATCTACTAGATACAACAACGCTTGATGATCCACATAGAAAACAAACTTGTTGACAAGAAGATAGTAGCGAAAACCTTCCCGCTCTGTAATGGTGTAGTTCCTCTCAAAATCATTTAATTTACAACTTGCAAAGCTAATGGGGTAGTCCAATTTATGTTCTCTTGGTTGAGCTAGAACACATCCAATAGCAAAGTTTGATGCATCAATATGCACATGGAAAATTACATTCCAATCAGGCACTCGTAGGATGTGAGCACTTGTCAAGGCTTTTTTTAATAACTCATAAGCATGGTCACACTCCACGGTCCAGTGGAACTCGATAAGAAGCTTGTACAATGGCCGAGCTATCTTGGCAAAGCTTAAAATAAACCTCTATAATAACCAACATGGCCCATGAACCTTTGAAATCCTTTATAGTTTGTAGGTGGTGGCAAATTGGAAATGGCTTTAGTTTTTCTCTCATCTGTGGAAATCCCATTTTTGGACCTTATGTGTCCTAAAATGACTCCATGTTTAACCCAAATTGGCATTTGAAAGGGTTTAATGAGATGCGATACAATTTTCACTTTTCAAACACTTTTCGTAAACATGATAGATGCTCTTTCCAAGAAGAATAAACACAAAGGTCATCTAAAAAAGCTTCACAAAACTCCCTCAAATATTCCTTAAAAGCATTGTTTATCAATCTTTGGAGGTAGTAGAGCCATTGATCAAGCCAAAAGCCATAACACAAAATGCGAACACTCCAAATTTGGTCATAAAAGCAGTTTTAGTTGGGTCCTCTAGTGCAATTGTGGTTTGATTGTAGCCAGAGTACCCATCTAAAAATCTATAAGCTTCCTTCCCTGCAACTCTTTCAAGCACATGTTTCGAACATGGCAAGGGATAATAGTCTCTCCTAGTGGCGGCATTGACCTTCTTGAGATCCACGCACACTCTAAGTTTCCCATTCTTTTTTGACACAATAACTATTGGAGACACCCATTCTGAGTGCTCAATAGGGTATATGAATCCTCATTTGACAAGCTTTTGAATCTCTTCTTGAACAGTCTTTGCATACTTAGGATTCATTGGGTAGGGTTTTGTTGGACAGTTGTAGCCATGCTATTCATGGGAATTGTGTGTTGCACTACAAAAGGTGGAACACCTTTCATATCATGATATGTCCAAGCAAATATATCCTTAAATTCCTTGAGAAGCTCTTTAAGTACATATTTCTCAGTCTCTGTCAGATCTTGAGTAATGAGCTCCTCTGTGGTGTAGGATTTGAAATGCTCACGTGTAGAATGTAAATCTGCGGGGTCTTGTTGTTATGTGGACTGTGATTTCTCTTTCGCTTCCTTTTGTTGTTGAGCTAGCTCTTGATTTTGTCGTCTCCTTACAGCACGGCTCAACTTTGGCTTCTCTGTAGCTTCTAGTTGTGCAATGTCAATGGGTTATGGACTGCACCACATGACATTTTGAAGGTATTCACCCCAATTATTTATCAACTTTCGATGAGCATCACATGTCCCCATATAACTGAGCCATTCTGTGGTAGATTTCTTTTTATTTATCCTAGCATGTACATTGGCTCGATATCATTGCCTCTTATATCTCTTACTTCTCTTGTTTAATTTTTGATTACGACCTTCCTCCAAGAAAGAGTCACTAGATGAATCTTTACTCGTGTCTTCTCCTCTCATAGATAGATTGTCAATTAGGGTATTGTTGGGCTCCATATGGTTCCTTTTCATATTTTCACCAATATTCAATTCAAATTCTTCATCCTCAGAGTCGGTTTCAACTGATGATTTAAAATCCAAATCATGTGAGCTATAAACGCTACTGGTTTCAATGTCAATCAAGCCTTCACCTTGTAGGTCCTCACAAACTATATGCATTGCTCCTATCATATTTAAAGGTACGAGTTGTGGTGTTTCATCCCCCTCAGGTGTTACCCAAGTTGTCCCCCTATTTCCCCAAGTGTCTATGGTTGCTGCTAGGTGGACCCAATCCACGGTGTTAGACTCAGACATTCCACGTAGAACATCCATATAAGGGGAATCTTCTCCAACATCAGTGTCCTTTTTACATGCGTAACAATACTGTAATGGGGCTGAGTGAATTGTGGTGTCAGATTGATGGTCAATTATAAATCTGTTTCCTAGAGGATGTGTCCGATCAGTCATGAGATCAACTCGAATGACAGAGTCTTGGAACTGTAAGTAAACATGGTTTTTAGACCAGTCATGCACCATTTTTGCTTCCCTCATGAAAGGACATCCTAATATTATCTCAGATGACATAGTGTGCTTGGAAAAATCCATAACAATGAAGGTATGCTTTATTTTGTGTCCAAGTACCTTGATTTTGAGATCTTCTAGAATCCCAATAGGTTTAACAATGGTCCCATTGGCCATCTTTACCACTATGTTTGTAGTCCCAAGGTAAGGTCTTCCCATAGATTCCCATCAATTTTTAGTTACAATGCTAACCCCAGCACCACCATCAAGGATTCCCTTTACAGTTAATCCACTGGTAGTGATTGGTATTGTTGCATTGGATTCATTGCCTTCAAAGTATTGTCCCAACTTGTTAACAGGTATTTCAACAAAAAAGTTCTCATCTAGGTTGGGTTGTGGATCTAAGTGTTCCTCCTCTATTGGCACCTCCCTAGCTCCATTCATCTGTGCAAATTGTGATAACCCGACTTTCAGTTCTTCATTAAGGAAAGCTCGAAGAGCTAATCTTGAATAGCTCAGGGTCTCCATATACTTTAGACATGATGGTGGTTCTAACTTCTAAATCCATGAAATCCATCAATTTGGAAATATTTAACGGCACTTTTTGGGCTTCAGTCCCTTGACATGGGAAAGATGGGATCTCCATTTCTTTGATAGGGTCAGGTAATCCCTCTATAAACATTCTCTCCAACAAGAAGGGAGCTGGCCCACTTTCCAATGACTTAAAGTCACTTTCTTCTTGGATGACACTAGGTATGGCTAGTGGTCTATGGTCTTTGTGAGGTTGATTTTGTGTAGGGAATAGTGTGTCTGTAATATGCATCTGCCTAGGTGCTAGCTCTAGATCCCTTTGTGTCTCTTCTACCAAACTCATTAATTTCGTGACTCGCTCAATTTCCTCTATAGGGTTTGGATAAACTCATATCTTCTTCATGGATTCCTTAGGTCTGGCCATTGTGGCTCATGATGATCTTCCTTGTTTGTTTCTTTCCTAGTGACCTTTTTAGTCTCCATGGTCTCATTTGAATCAAAATCCTCTTCAGTGTCGTTCATATACACGGGGTTATCACCATTCCCTATGTTGGTCTTTGAACTGGCGTCGGACTTCGCTACTTTTTAGGATCTCTCCCTTCGTGTTTTCTTCTTCTTCTGAGATTGGGCAATTGGTGTTGTGTCTCTTTCTTCAAGAATATAACTTTGGTTTTGGAGCATCAATCATGTGAGTACATTTACTAATACCACATGTGAACTTTGTGATGGCTCCTTGGTAACCTCAATTAAGTTCAATGGCGTGATCTTTGCTGCATTTGGATTATTAAGACATTGGGCAATAAAATGATGAATGCCACATCGATTACACATGAGTTGGCATTTAGTTGTACTTGCTTGGTTGGTTTGCATTAGTGTGGCATTCTTTTGTAGTCTAATAGGACACTTGGCTACAAGATGTGAACCCCCACACTCATAGCATTGAAGAGGTGATCTCTTGGCAACGAAATTGATATTTTGGCCTCTTTCCACAAAAGCAGCTACTTGATAGACAGGTTTGACTTGTCCTCAATAGTCCTCTGTGTAGTATTGTGGACTTTCTTCAAGTGCATCAATCCCATAGGAAATATTAGGGTCTAACTCATCCTTGCAATCCACATAAGCAATAGATGACTCACAACCCACTTGATTCACAGAAGTGATTCTCGGATGTGGGATTTGCGGTCCTAACACAAGAGGTGGTAATGGTGTTGTTTGAATAACATCCTAGGCCTTAGGGATTATGTGTTGTGACGGTTGTTCAAGAGCTGTGGTCGGCATCAATGCAGGCACTCAAGGTGTGTCCGTCCATGCTAAGGTTGGTCTATTGGCCATCACGCATTTAAATACTATAGAATCCTTGGCTTGATGACCATACCTCCCACATGCATTGCAATTCCCATTAAATTTTACTCTAAACATAGGGCATCCACTTGTACTATGTCGACCAAAGAAAACTGAGAACCATTGTTGCTCCCTTCTGGGATACATATGATTGTTTTGTGGAGCACAATTGTCTCTAAGACTTTCTTGAATGGCCTTGGTGAGATCTTCTAAAGTAATCTCATATATCTTTGGCTCTTTAGCAATAGGCTTTATGGTCATTGGCTCATGCCCCTATGCTTGCGAGCTAGTAAATTTAGGCTCAACAGACACTCTTTCTCCTTAAATCATTAAATTTTCCTCCAATTGGATCGCATTGGTGGTGTGACTGCTTCCCAAGTGGTGATACCTCTAATGACTAGGCCATTCTAGATATCCTCACGTCGTAGTCCCCTAATGAATTTATCAAGAAATTTGTTGTTATTAAAGCGCTCATTTGGATTACAATGAGAATTCAAATGCTTCAAATAACTAATAAAGTCTCTCAGAGACTCCTCTTCCTCTCGTTGGGCTTTTGGGAGCTTAGAGGCTATAGCCCAAAGCACTCCCTCTCGTATGTACTCTTTCAAAAAAAGTCTCCTAAGAATAGGATAAATCATTTTTTCTTCCACCCTTAGGGTCCTATATCAATCCCCAGCCTTCCGACGCAAGGTCATGCTTAAAGCATTACTGTTATGCAGCTCATTGTGTACTCCTAGGAAGCATATTTGTTCAAATACTTCGATATGATCTCTCACATCCCCATCTCCACTAAATTTTTGTGTGAGCTTGGCTATTTGTACTGCCTTACTTCTAGGCTCTCTATCAGGCGTATTATGCATATTTTCAGCAATAGTTCTATCGATAGCTTGAGAAAATGTTTCCAAGTCACCGAAGTGAGCAGGTATAGTGGAGATAGGCGCTCTCGGGTCTGCATGTGGAATGGAAGTCGGCATCGGGTTACGCATACGGGTGATCCTTAGGTCTCAAGCTGGGTAGGATATTGTGCCAGGTGGTGGCCCAAAGTTCATATGTGTGGCCAAGGGCATAGAAAACGTGAGATGTGGCATGCTAATGCTAGCTGGTATGGTCTCATTGAAATAAGGGATTGGATGTTTTGGTCGTAGAGCATAAGTTGTTGAAACAATGGGAGGTGTAGGAGCTACATGAGTATGAGGGCCCATAGGTGCATATGATTGATACACACTTGTAGGTATTGTTGTAGAAACTGGGCCACCATGTAGCGATGCTTTACTAATAAATGAGGTCCATGGCCTATTTTTTTCATGCCCATCATTGGGGTAGGCATGATAGCCGTGGTGTCATCTAGAGAAATATGAGTTAAACTTGGAAAGGTAAAGCTATCATTTTGTGGGCTCAGATTTTACTGAGACCCCTGGCAAAACAACATATGGAGGATCCATCGGGCTTACTGAAGGAGTCTCCATTTGTGATAAGTTGGTTTCTTAGCCTTCCCTGTATCCAAGAATATCATGAGGCCCGTTGAAGGCCTGTGGATTCCTTTGTTCTGCCTCTCCAACTCAATAACCTATGGATGACATCACAAACTCTTTGTTGTTGCTCCTCTACGTTAGTAGCACCCGATGTGGGTTGTAGGACATCTAACCAACCCACGTGATATGTGTGACATGTGTATAGGTCGGTTAAAGTCTTTGTTTGTAGTTCATACTCCCAATTTTCATTTAGAAAGGCTCCATCTAGGATTGAGGTGCTAAGGGTGTCCATTGAACTAGATGCAATGTGGCTCTCTATGGCTTGACTCTTAGTGGTTTCTAATTCAGAAGCACTCGACTACTCGACTAGCATGGATGTTGACATAGGGGCCTTCGCCTTTGGCTCTCTTTGTTGGTTTGCCTTGTGTAAGCTTTCAATTTTCTTTTCCCTAGCTTCAAGGATAAATCACTCAACCTCTTGCACTTCGGCAATGCTTTTACCATCAGGTAATATAACCTCGGAGGGGAATATCTCCAAAGAGTCAGGGAGTGCAGTGAAGAGTATTCACATGCACACTTTTTAGGAGCATGGGGTCTACATTAGTCATGAATGGTGAATTTACTTCCCCACCCCCTTCATCTACATCGCTAGCTCCATGTTCGGAGCGAGTGGCTCTACTAAAAGTCTCTTTCAAGCGGCTAAACATGCTCGGCCCGGATCGTGGACCCATTGCATGAATGTCTTGGATTGAACTATCGGGATTGGGCATTGGGTAACCTTCCATGATGTCGTAGTCAGAGGAAGATTCACTAGATGAAATATGTGGGTCCTGACTGGTACTACCTTCGATTCCCGATGAGGGCGTAGAGCCTAATGTGGAGGAATAATGGGTGCCCGTGTAAACGGAGACACTCTCTATATGATCGTCCTCTAACACACGACCAGAGCATAAGTGTATTTGACCTCACCACCCTAGAAGTGTTGGTGAGTGCTCGTGAAGGCTACTCACCTAGTTTTTTGGGTGTTTTGCAACCCAAATTTACTCTCAATTTTATTTTATTTTTTTCTTTTTTTTACCAAGCCACGAAATATGGCACGTGATAGCTCAAAACAAGCGTCTTGGTTAGAGGGACATGTCGTGCTTTACATCCCCCGATTCAATTATGTAAGGCCCTCGGAGTCCTAAAAACTGTCTTTTTCTAGTCGAAAAGATCCAAGGGTGTAAGTGTGACGGGAAGGGTGGAGGATTTGAAGGACTTGTGCCACATGCCCTCCCTTCCTCTTGAGGGAGTGTCTATATATATATATAGTAGTGTCTATATTATATCATAAGAATGAGGAGGAGTGAGGCATGGGCCTAGGCTTGGGCTTGGGGAACGATCCCGATCCCTTCTTTTTAATATAAGTATTTTCTTTTTTTCTTCCAGATGTTTCATATTTGTTTTTTTTTTTTTATGGATAAGGTTGTGAAATGTGGGCGCCAAGCTCACGTACACAGAGCTGCCTAACGTGCACAGCTACACCTTGCAGCTCTGTCAATACTATAGCTACGTGCTCCACGCCTAGTAGAACTAATTTACATCACATATTGCAACACTAACACAACTAACAACCTACTCAACACTTCTCAGCGCAAAAAACCTGCATATTATAGAGCTACTAACACTAACAGACATGCTGAAACCTGCACATTATAGAGCTTAAATAGATCTAACAAAAGCTGCACAGAACTGCACCTTACATCACTAACAGATCTAATCAAAACTCATAAAAAACTGAAAAGGTCATAAATGAATGGCTTCACGAGGCAGCACTGAGTGCACCTCGAGCTTGGTGCAACGCAATCCTCGGCAGCTGTGCCAAAAATGTGCCCTTGTATCGCACCTGTTGGAGGCTGGGGACTTGCCAAACACTATGTGCAACCCATGAATGGCTGCAAGCACACAACCAAACTATCCTAGTAAGCGTGTCACTCTCTCTCTCTCTCTCTCTCTCTCTCTCTCTCTCTCTCTCTCTCTCTCTCTCTCTCTCTCTCTCTCTCTCTCTCTCTCTCTCTCTCTCTCTCTCTCAAGCATGCATGCACACACACTCGTGAGCACACAATGGAGAAGGTAGAGGTAGAGCAAGAGCACTTCCTTAGCATGCACCTCAAGAATGAGGATTTTAGGTCAAAATGGACCTTTTATATGAATCTGACCCATTCACACATGGACGTCCACGGTGGCCGGTCATAGCAAAAATAATGCAAAAAGGAGACAAGTGGTGCGCCTCTCATCGGCGATCACCTACATCTTATAGGACTAACCAGACCGGTCCATGACTCAAATAAAGTGATAAGGCATCCGTCAAAGGTGATAGGGTGTCCATAAGTGGTTAACATGGAGAATCAACTAGACTGTCAGTGATAAAATGTGTGGAGAAGATCTGGGAAGTTTCGAAGAAAAAAATCAGGCATCCATTTAGCATCTTCTCTAGCGTGGCCTTTAAAAGTCAAAAGATAACTATTATAGATCATGCCAATGCATGTAGTGGTGGTTTCATGATCAACTATTTGGTTAGGGATGACTTGCTCTTCTTGATCTATAAGTGTAGGTAGGGGCCCTCGAAAGATTTTTAATAAACTAATATGAAATGCATTTTGGACGTGTCAATGTGAAGGTAGTTAACTATTAAAATACATTACAAGATTAGGTATCTTGTTTGGGCATTACATCATGACCCAAAACATAGTCACTATCCAAGCATGAGCTAAGGTCACGGAGAATGGACAAAATCTTAGTATTCCTTTTTCCCAACATATGCTTCATTAAAATCCATAGAAAGTGGTACATAAAGTGGCCACAAAGCTGAATATCTGAGAAGAAAACTTCACAAAAAATTTAGTGCATCCTAGGGCAAGTCAACACTATGTAGACATCTCTCTATCCTTGAATTAAGTTAGGACATATGTAGTAAATAAATTAATCATGCAAGTTTAGCTCAAATCAATAACTAGCACTCCAGTTATCCCGTCAGTGCCAACAACAAAAAGAAAAGGAGCTAAAGGACAATCTTGTCTCACACATCTATTGACCTCGAAGTACTATGACAGAGCACCATTGGGAGACCATGGCTCTGATATTTCCAAAAAGGGTGGTTACATATCTGATGAGTTTGGGTCCAAACCCCATCCTTTCCATACTTTGAATGATGAAAGACCACTCAAGCTAGTCATAAGCCCTATCAAAGTCGATCTTGATGAACAGATAGTCTAAGCCTTTCTCTTCTGCATGTTCTATTAATTTCCATAGGGAAATGATTCTTTCTAGGATTTTCATGCCCTTGATGAAACCTTTTTGTGCAGAGTGCGTCCACTTCATAATTACTGGGGTTATTCTATTGGCGATGGCTTTGGAAAAAAAATTGTATTCGGTGGTGAGCATGGTGAGGGGTCTCCGATTGCTCAATTGATCCTTGCTACCTCGTTTGTGGAGCAACTTGATGATGCCTGTGTTAAAGAAAATGGGGAGAGCTTGAAATTTAAGAAATTCATTCCATATCAAGAGGAGCATTGGTGCCAGGGTATCCTTAAAGGTTGAGAAGAATTTAGCAAGTAGTTTGTCGAAGCCTGGGGTTTTCTTTGGTTGAAGGCTCTCTATGGTGATATGAATATCCTAAAGCGACAAGGGTTGATCCGCTAGATCTTGGAGCTTGAGAGGAACTACTAATATCTTGTGGGTCCAGGCAAGGTCCCTGGCTAACTAGACTTCTTGGGCCACATTTTTAGGGGGGAGAAGAGAGCTTGGAAGTGGCTTTTTACATACTCTAGGTTTTCTTTCTGAAAAAGTCCTACCCTGGGGGTGAGGAGGAGAGAGATAGAGTCTCTCTCTTGTTTTTTCCTTAAGATTTTGAATATTTTCTTGGAGGGACTATTGATTTGACCCACCCACCATTCCCTGAAAAACATGGAGGCTTTTTTGGAAGCTAGATCTTCCTCGTTTTTGAGCTTCTTCTGTTTTCATCTATCTAGCTTTGGATAGTAGGGTCTGTAGAAGAAGATTCAAGTTCAGAGAGGGTTTGGTATATTTTATCCCTTCTTCTTTTCCTGATGCTAGAGACCTCTTTCCTGAAGTTGAAGAGGGTGACTTGCATCTCTCTTGTGGATTTGGACTAGGTAGTGGTGATAAGGCTTAAGTGCTTCATGAATTTTGAGGTCCAAATATCCTTGGAGGGACTATTGATTTGACCCACCCACCATTCCCTGAAAAACATGGAGGCTTTTTTGGAAGCTAGATCTTCCTCGTTTTTGAGCTTCTTCTGTTTTCATCTATCTAGCTTTGGATAGTAGGGTCTGTAGAAGAAGATTCAAGTTCAGAGAGGGTTTGGTATATTTTATCCCTTCTTCTTTTCCTGATGCTAGAGACCTCTTTCCTGAAGTTGAAGAGGGTGACTTGCATCGCTCTTGTGGATTTGGACTAGGTAGTGGTGATAAGGCTTAAGTGCTTCATGAATTTTGAGGTCCAAATATCCTTGATGAAGTTCTAGATAGATTCTAGCTTGAATAAAGAGGGATGAGTGTGGAACCACCGGTTTCTAACCTTCATAGCTTTGTCATCTATGGTAGTTATTTGGGGGTAGTGGTCTGAGATGCAGGAGTGAAAGGTACCTTGGCCTTTGACCGGTTGAAGGACCCTACTAGGGAGCATGATATGTAGCATTTGTCGAGTCTAGATTTTTTGGAGAGGGGTCCCGAAGAGTATTTTTGCCAAGAAAATTTCCCAATTTCCCCCGTGTCCCAGAGGTCAAGCTAGGCCTTGAGAGATTCCCAGGAGGCTTTTTCAGACCCATCTAGTACTTCGCCAAGCTTTTTGTATATGTCTTCAAGGGATTCCTCCATGTTGAAGTCCCCCATCAAAATGACTTCCCCTTGGAGAGAGTGGAGGGCATCCCAAAGGGATGTTCTATCTAAAATTGAGCCGCCTACATAGATGGAAACCACTCTGCAGCAAATAGGCTAGGAAATTAGGACGGCTACCCAATTTTGCCTAGCCAAAGAGGCTAATCCATTCATCTGGAAGAAATGAGGTATTCCAATTGCAATGCCACTTGAACCTCTGCTATTGGAGGAGATAAACCACTTGTGTTGCTTAGAGATAGTGTCCACACATTGATGAAGCTGTGTGTCTGAGGTTTTAGCCTCCTAGAGGGCGATGATGTTGACAAAATTGTCTACTAACCATTAGAAAATCTTATGCGCTTTGAGGAGATCGGAAAGCCCATTAATATTCCGTAAGACAAGCTTAATTTATGGGCTTTCTTGTCTTTCCTAATCTTGTTGGAGGTGGCTTTGGTAGGGGTATAGGAGATCGTTGCATGGGAGTTTTTTTTATTTTTTTGGACCTCCATGGGGCAAGGGAAGGATGTTTTTCTTGTTAGATGCTTTGAGGTGGGGGGAGACCTTATTCAAATCAATTATCATGCTATTGTCCAGCTTGTTGACTTGGGTTTCTAGTGAAGGAGAGAGAGATTCTTCATCGTCAAAATCTGAATCTATGGACTCAGAGACTTCACTCTTCTTATGGAGGGAGAGGGATGCCAGGACTACATATCATTTGGGTTGGAATTTTTTGGGGTTGGGATTATCCTTTCTCTTGTCAGCCTGAGGGGAAGAGTTTCTGTTGTGGGGGGAGCAGTGTTGGCTTGAGCAGAAGGGGGAGGGGCAGTAGGAGGGGGTAGGGGATACCGGAGGGAATTTGATAGGACAAGTTTTGACAAAGTGCTCTTTTGCTCCGTAGTATGTTAACTGAGCTGATGTCAGTTAACAGAAGCTGATAAAGTCCCAAGCCTTACAAAGCATATCAAAGACAAATGTAAAGAAATAGTGAAGATTGGAGCTACACATTATTTACAACTTCCCAAAATGGCCATGTATTGTAACCGATTTATTTCAAGTCATTGTAATATTTGTAATGGGTTACGGGATCAATGGGAATTCCAAGATGTAAAGAATAGGTCACTTAGTGTGCCTAGGTTGTAGATTCAAAGGCCTTCGGTGCTCGAACAATGCATAATTTTACCCTAGGTATATAAGGCAGTGTGTAAATGAAATTAGGGTTCTCAGCCTCATTTGTTGAGACCACTCTTTGGTGAAAGCTCATGAAGTGGGTGGCTATGGAGTCCTTGAGCTTCTCCTTGTTGATGATGTGACGTGATTAACACTAATCAAAGCTTAATTATCTTTCACTATGTCTCTCTCATACTTGTTAATGATATTTTGATTAGCTAGATCATAACTAATTAGTGGTTAATCCTGCTCTAATCTTGTGTGATTTCCCTCTATTCTTTATATGTGCATGTGTCTTATATTGGAGTGTGGATGCTCAATGGATATATGTGTGTGTGCTTGTGATTAGTGTGTTGCATGATAGGATTAGTGATATGTGCGTCTTTGCAATCGTTAGTGTGTGTGATTGGGTTGATTTGAGGTGAAGAGAAAGTGGATGTGGATATTGCCAATCTTTGTGTCTTAGCTCCTCCATAGGTCAAGAAGCCCACTTCATAGAGTTGTCGTTCGTGTTGTCATGATTAGCTCACTAATCAATGAGTGTTTCCATGCCCTATTCGGGTAGCTCATCCCTTCAAATATTGACAATTATTGTTTGTTATTGGAGCTATCCTACGATGGTACACATCTGGCACCATTGTTGGGGAACGATGTTGTGTGTTTATGATTTTGTGGATTTGGATGTGTGTGCATAAAGCAACGTGTTCAATTTCCCCTTATTGATACCATATCTTGCTAATTGTGTGTCTACACACTCTAATTTCACACTAACCCCTTGCTAATTTCACTAATTTTTGCTAACTTACACACTAATTTTCTACTAATTGGATCAACATTTTGTGCTTATGCTTTGATATTTGCATAATTAGAGACTTGGATTACATTCTAACATTGTCGGTTTGTGGTAATCACTTAACAATTTGTTGGTTTTGGAATGCAAGTTTAGGGCTTTGGAGCATCAACGGAAGCGGCCTACACATTGTGTAATCGGCGATTGGATGGTGCTATTGGATTCAAGATTTGTGCGGTATGCTTAGCCATTATCAATTTGTGATTTGGAACTTTTGATTTTGCACGTTTGCATGCCTTTGTAATGCCAATTTTTTCTTGGAATTGTAATGTCCAAATTGATGGTTTCATGTGCTTATGTGCATTGTGAATTTTCCTAATTGCATGCTTGAATGGTCAATTGCAAGTGTGTGCACTAAAATCAATTGTGTGTGCATTATAATTGAGTGTGTGTATGCTTAAATTTTAATTGTGTGTGCACTATTTTTCCCTTGTGTGTGCACCTAAAAATCAATGTGTGCAAAATGATTTTGCAAATGTGATGATTGATTTGTGTTATGGTCATGCCCAATTAGACATTTGTGAATTCAAATTTCAATTTCAAGATGATTAACCTTTGTGTGTGCACACCTAAAAATTGGTAAAAACTATCAATTATTTGTGTGTGCGCGTGCGCCTAAAAGTGCTTAATGTGCATGATTAATTCAACTTTTGATTGCAAATTTGAAGTGTGTAATGGTTAATTGCCGCGTTCACCACACGCACACTCACACTCTACCTTATCCCATACAAGACCCGCTTCTCTCTCTTCCTTTACTTCTCACGCTCTGCGACATTGTTTTCACAGTCTCTCTCTTTCACTACCCGCCTATGCGCCATCCTACTACTCTCGCTCATCTCCACCCGCTTTCCCACCTACTTTTGGTGCATCTCTCCAACTGAGGACCTGCTCGTGCTAATTGCGGGCCCCTATTAGCACACTAATACTCCACCTTATCAACACACACACCAGCTCTTTTGGATTCGCTCTCCTTTGCTGCTAATTGGCTCGCTCCTATGAACATCAGCGAGTCGTTCAAACTTCAACACACACACTACATTTTGCCCATTTATGGTGCATTAAAAGCTTTCCATGTTCTTCTCTATCGTGAAGTGTTGCTGATCTGCCACGTTCACATGCGACTCTATCGTTCGGCCCTCCAGCCCTGTAGTTTTGCACCTGCCTCCTCCAATCATTACCTTGCTGCTGCCTAGTGGTCCTACCTTGCCAAGTTCCACCCTGACACTTGCCCTTGTCTTTTGCACCCAACGCACGCACACATTCCCTCATATAGCTCCCGTTTGGTATGAGTAACCTCCCTTCTCGGCCAAGGCCCAAATGCTAGGGTGCTCTTACTCTTGTGCACCCTGCTGACCCGCCTTGTACGTTGACATTCACCCGCCTCGCACGTCATTATTCTCTCTCCCTCTGCATCTCTTAATGCGCATCGACCTCTTGCCTTCAGTGATGCCATTGCCATAAGGATCACCGCCGTTTAATACTTTTTTGACTAATTTTTCTATGACTAGTGTAATTTAGTTAGTCAATTTTTATTTTTTAACTTTTATTTAATAAAAACTCTCAAAAAAAAGGAAAAAATAAGAAGAAAATCACAAAAATTTTAGAAAGACCAAAAATTTCAAAAAAAAGGTTTTAAAAAATTCATCAAAAAATTAAAAACTTCATAGAAAATTCATAAAACATCAAAACATTGATCAAACAAATCACAAAAAAATAGAAAATCCATAAAAACTCTCCAAAAAATCCTTAAAAAATAAAAAATTCCTAAAAGTTGCAAAAAATAATATAAATCACAAAAAATGCCAAAATTATATATTTCAAAAATTGGAAAAAAATCGAAGGAAAGGAGTCAAAAAAAAGAAAAAAAGTCCTCGAGGAATTCAAACCGCAAAAGAGTCGAGCAGAAAAAGTCTGTAAAATCAAAAGAATGAGAGATAAAGAAACCAAAGCGAGACGTGAGCCACAAAAATGCCAAATTTGTCAAAAAAGAGCAGAAATGAAACCGAACAAAATTGAGAAGTGCAAAAACAGTCGAAGCGAGCTATGAGCCACAAAAAATTCAAATTTTGTCAAAAATTGTTGAAACCCAACCGACCATTGAGAAACTAATTGAAATTGAATTTTGAGTAAAATTTGGATAATAGGGCATTGTTCACACATCGAAATTGCGAATCAAGGCTAAGTTTAGTAGACTTTGGTAAAAGTTGGCAAAAATTTGAGTCGCAAATCTCAGAATTTGACCTAGAATCAGAGAAAACCCTTGATACATGGGATCACTGTTCTAGTCTAGTTTTTAAGAGTGATTCCACAATTCGATCAAGAGGCTATAAGTCATTGTGCACGCCACAAATTGGTGAGTACAAGCAATTGCATTGTAAATTGGGATTAGGATCGGAGGACCAAGGACACAATTCACATTGGATAACAGATTAGGAAGCTCAAAGCTCATATTTTCATCGTTTCAAAGACTACAGTCAAGTTTGGATACATTCAAGCTAGAGTTAATCAACTCTCGTGGGTCTAAAGAGCAGTGAACTGGTAAAAGTAGCATTTTCAACTCGTGAAGGAGAAATTTGACGGTGCAACATCAGCATCTACTAGGAGATAGTATTACAAAACCAACCAACATGGACTCAAATCAACACGAGTGCAAGAGAGTAGATTTTATAGCTATATGGCTACAGTGAATATAAAGTTTTATATGAAAATTCGAAACACCATCGGTATCTTATGAGTAGTAAATGCAGCATAGGGGCCAACATCCTATTGATCAGAGTAAAACAGATCCCAAGAACTCCCAGTTATTTACAAATTTCAATGGAGCCAAGTGTTGTAAGTTCAAAGATGAGGTGCAGATAGAAGTGCACAAAATTGACGCGAGTGATTATCCAAAAATTTGCACAAGCTAGCAAACCATACAAATGGTGCATATGCAATAAAGGTCATTGTACATGGATTACAGTTGTCGAATCTATAGTCGAGAGCCAGGAATGGAAGATCAAATAGATCAACTAATAGAAGCCAGTCTAATTGGAGAACCAGGTCAAACGCAATACAAAGGTCAAGATGGAGCAATCTATTGCCTGATGCTTAGTGTTCTGAAAGAAGATACCGACAACTTGGCCAACACAAAAGCAAAGATTTCTCAACAAGAGCTAGGGAAGGAAGAACCGATTGACATACCACCAACCATGGTGTATTGCTCATATTGTGGAAGAAAAGGTGGACATTTTCTTGAGGATTGTCCAAGAAATCCAACCAACAAAGACATAGGAGCTCCAAAGCGACACACGGAACAAACTAAAAATGTGAATCCCGATGTAAGTGCATCTAACTCATCATTTTTGGTGCAATCAAATGTTCCTACATTACCATTAGAAGCAGCAGTATAAGCTTAAAAATAATCCTTTGAACAACAAATTCTTGTGTGAATTTGGTCAAAGCGTCCAGTTATCACCGAAGGTCAAAAAGAGTGTAAGGTTTGCAAATGATTTTGCATCCACTGTCGCTAGTGTGCAATCAGTCACAAGTCTATGAAACACATCAAAGTGAATGTTGTATTGTATGGTACACATAATTCATATGCACATTATGTAGACTGAGAAGGAAAATTGTACAAAAAGGATCGACCAGTGTTTGAAAGGCCCACATACCAGCTCATAAAATTGTGCCTAGTGATAGATCATGAAGGATGGTTCATTTTAGAGGAAAGAATCTATTATAGCCCATCCTCTCTAGAGTTGAATGACATTATCGGAGTAAACCTAGAAATTTTTTCAGAGCCAAACTCTTCTCCATTGAAAATCAAGCTTCGGCGTTGTGACCAGACGAGCGTCTACTTAAAACAGTCGTAGATATAGATGAGAGTCTAAAATCTATGATGCCTTGGGTCGTGAAACCATGGAAGCTCATGTCATAGGAGATCCATGGGATAGACAATATCAGGGTGAAGATGATGCTATCTACAGCTTGACTTGGGGAATCATATGTCATGTTTCACGAAGGTATATAGGAAAGTATGCAGAAGGTTTACAGATGCCAAACATCAACATTGCTACCCACGGTATACCTTCACAATCCCAAAAGGTGAGATCAGACCAGAGTCAAATAGTTTTGAACTCTCATAATGGAGAAAACTTTAGTGACCACCCTCGGAAGGGGGGAGCTGCAAATCCATCAAGATCGGCTCATGTACCGAGAAACACAATAGCAATTAGAAGCCCTAGAACCTCTAGCCAGTAGACCCCTTCAAAGAAGAAACCATTGAAAGATCATATGGTTGGTGAAAGTTTGCAAGTGACCCAGATATCATCAGAGTCCATAGATAAATGCTTCTATGAAGATCATCAAGGACAAAAGTTTTAGCTGACTTCCACAAGTCAAAGTCAAAAGCCAACAAATTTGTTACCATATACATGTGGTAGTAATGTGTGTGAACACACTAGGACCGCCGGGGCATTTTTCCCCTCTTTTGGAGGTTTTTTTCCCTGAGCATTGTATATACGTCCATCACTCTAGGGCTATCTATCTTTTCCATTGCACACTAAGTTATACACTCTCTATTGTGTGCCTTGAGCTTCCTTCGTCTTCTCCAAGCTTTGTGTGTCTCTTTGCAACCCTAATTCCAACAATTGGTATCAGAGCAGGTTGCATCCTCCTGCGCTTAGTCGTCAGCTGCTCCAGTACACGCTTGCTCACTTTCTCCGATTTCAATGAGCTTTGGCGAGCATTCGCAGGTCAACAAATACTTCGGCGTAGCTCATAGAGCTAGGTCTGCTCAGATTTTCGATTTGGGCTCATTTCGGCCTCCGTTTCCGCTACAGGCAGGTCTGCACAGGCAATTTCATCATTTTGTGCAAAATTTCTGTCAGTTCCGTTTTCTGCATAACAGGTGCCTTATAGTCTTCTCCTATTTTCGGGCAGTTTTCACATCAGGTGCAGCATTTACCATGGCTGACAACAACAACATAGATGTGTTCAAGATGTTTGCTGCTGAGGACAGGTTGGATGGGGACAATTACCCTATGTGGGCTTATATGATGCAACATGTTCTTGTGTCAAAGGGCGGTTGGAACATTGTGCAGGGCATTGATGTACGTCCTGGTTCTGAGGATGTAGGCGATGTTGAGGATGTTGCAGGTCTTGCTGCAAGGATTTCTGCTGTTAGAGTTGTTTTGCCTACCGCAGAACAAGCTCGTTGGGATGTTAAGGATGCGCAGGCTCATGCATTGATTGCATTGTCTGTGAAGTGCACCATTGTTCCTCACATCCGTTCAGCAAAATCTACAAGACAAGCTTGGGATATTCTAGCAGGTCTTTATGCAAGCCGCAATGAGGCTAAAATTGCTTTGCTGCGTAAAGAGCTGGAGTCGAAGATTATGCATAAGGAAGATGATATGGACACTTTCCTTGCTAGTGTCAAGGATATCAATGAGCAACTCATTTCTGCAGGTGAATTCATTTCAGACAGTTCCCTAGTGCAGACTGTTCTTGATGCCTTACCAGATTCTTACCAGACTTTTGCTAGTACTTGGAGACTTATGACCCAAGGAAATCCAGAAGTTGTCAAGTTTGATGCATTATGCACATTGTTGTTGGAAGAGTCACTTTCCAGAAAAAATAGGACTAGGAAACGTGCAGTTGATGCATTATGCACATTGTTGTTGGAAGAGTCACTTTCCAGAAAAAATAGGACTAGGAAACGTGCAGTTGAACAGGCTTTTATTGCTTCTCAGAGAAAGGGTGGTAATAGCAATGCAGCCACTTCTTATGGTTCTCCTGAGGGTGGCAAAACTTCTGTTCCTAATGCTTCTGCTGGCAGCACTTCGTCAGGTAATTCTGGTGACAAGGGCAAAAAGAAGATGCGTTGCCATTATTGTAAAGCTAATGATCACTTGATCAAATCGTGTCCTAATTTAAAGGCCAAAGAGACTAAGAAGAAAGAGGGTGGTTCCACTGCAAATGCTGGTTCCACTACAAGTACAGCCATTGTTGAGTCTTCTGTGAAAGGAGACTGTAATGCTGATGTTGATGCAGAATGGGCTTTTAGCACAGAGTGCACTTACAATCCTGTTGTCCATGATGCATGCTTGTCAATTGCTGCAGATTCACATGTGTGGTATTTTGACAGTGCTGCTACAAAGCACATTACCTCACATCGTGAATTGTTTACCTCTCTCGAGTCTGTCCCTCACGGGAATTCTGTCACTTGTGCCAACAATGCCTCTTATCCAGTTCATGGAGTTGGAAAGATTGTGCTTACTGCTGCAAATGGCAGCTCCTTCACACTTGTTGATGCACTTTATGTACCTGGGATCAAAAAGAATCTCTTGTATGTATCCGCACTTGCTAGACTTGGACTTGTAGTCAAATTTGTGGATGAAAGATGTACAATTCATGATCTCAGTTTTGGTGATGAAATTGTTGCATCTGGCATTTTGTGTCGTGGGCTATATAAGCTCACTTTGTATGACAAGTGTGGACAAAATTTTGCAAATGCTATTGCAGATTCAAGGGCTATTTCAGATGAAAAACTTTGGCATGCACGTTTTGGTCATCTGAATTTTGCCAGTTTGCTACGTTTGCAGAAATCTGATATGGTTGCTTCTTTGCCGCCTCTTGAAGCACCTGTCAAACATGTTTGTGAAGGCTGTATTCTGGGTAAAATGCAGCGTTCTAAGTTTCCAAAGGATGGTTCAGTTCGGGCCACATGCAGGTTGCAGCTTGTGCATAGTGATGTTTGTGGGCCCATGCAAACTCCGTCCTTGGGCAATTACCTGTACTTCGTGACTTTCATTGATGATTACTCTAGGCATGCATGGGTATTTCCGCTTAAGCGGAGTTCAAAGTTTTTATGTGCTTCAAACAATTTCTGGCTATGGCTGAAAATGTCTCGAAATGTACTATGGGCACCCTCCATTCCGATCGAGGGGGGGAGTATATGTCTCATGAATTTAATGCATTTCTGGCTAGTCGTGGGATAAAACACCAATGTACAATGCCTTATACACCTCAGCAAAATGGTGTTGCTGAGAGGAAAAACAAGTCACTTACGGAAATGGCATGATGTACGGTCAAAAGTCAAGCTTTGCCGCATTCTTTTTGTCTTGAGGCCATCATGTGTGCCACTTATGTACTTAATAGGTGTCCTACGAAAGCTTTGCAGTCTATTTCTCCATATGAAGCATGGCATGATAGAAAGCCTTCTATTGAGCACATGCGTGTTTTTGGATGTTTGGCATATTCCTTGGTGCCACAAACACGGCGCAGAAAATTGGATGATAAGGCTGTCAAATGTATTTTTGTTGGTTATATTGCTGAAAGCAAAGGTTACAGGCTGTATCATCCGCAAACAAAAAGTATTCTGGTTTCACGGGATGTAGTGTTTGTGGAAGATTCTATTCAGCCCTTGCTATCATGTACTAGAGACAATAATGTAAGCTCAAAGGACATTTATGACACTTTGTTGCCTCTTTTCAATGGTGGAAATACGAATGTAATTTCCAATGAGGCAAATGTACAGCCTATGGGGGTTTCTGAAAATGTTACAGATCAGCCTATTACTGATGTAGATGTACATGATGTACTTGATGAGGAAAGGGCTGAAAATGAGAAGGCTAGAGGTATGCCAAAATGGCTAGTGCACACTTTGCGTGATAGTAAATTGGATGCACCTTTGTCTAGCCGTACTCGTTCAGGCTCTCGCCATGCATCTGATTGTTATGCTTTGGCTGTGTCTAGCTTACATGATGTTGAGGAGCCTCTGTCTTTTGATGAAGCACAGAATTCAGAAAGTTGGATGGCTGCCATGCAATCAGAATATGATGCACTTATAAAAAATGATACATGGACTTTATGTGATTTTCCTCCTGGCAAAAAGGCCATTGATGCGAAGTGGGTTTACAAGTTGAAACGCAAGCCGGATGGTGAGATCAATCGCCATAAGGCTCGACTTGTTGAAAAGGGTTACGCACAGCAAAAAGGCATTGATTATGAAGAGACTTTTGCTCCCACTTGTCGTATGACTACTGTGCGTTTTCTATGTGCATTGGCAGCTCATTTTGGTTGGGATGTACATCAATCAGACATTGTTACTGCTTTCTTGAATGGTGACATATTTGAGGAAGTTTATGTAACACAGCCTCGCGGTTTTGTCATAAAAGGACAAGAGGGAAAAGTGTGCACATGTAAGAAGGCTTTGTATGGGTTGAAGCAATCTCCTCGTGCTTGGTTTGAGAAAGCTGGCACTCATTTGGTCAAACGAGGCTTTCGTAACAGTCCAACAAAAAGCACATTGTATGTAAAGCGTGAGGATGATGTACTTCTTATTGTGGTTCTTTATGTTGATGATTTGTTGATCACTATACCAAATGAGAGACATATTGCTGAATTTAAGGCTAATTTGAATGCTACTTTCAAGATGAAAGATTTGGGGCTGTTGCATCATTACTTGGGTATACAGTTTAAGCAGTGTGATGGTGGTATTGCCTTGTGTCAGAAAAGTTACATAGAGACATTGCTATGTAAGTTTGGACTTGAGGATTGCAAACCTATTGCCACTCCCATGGAAACAGGTTTGAAGTTGAGTCTACATGATGCTGGCGATCCTGCTGATGTCACTCTTTACCAAACTGCTGCTGGCTGCCTCATTTATGTATGCAACATGAGGCCGGATATTCAGTTTTCAGTCTCACAGGTCAGTAGATTTATGCATAGCCCAGGGTCTAATCATTGGTAGGCTGTCAAGAGGATTTTTCGCTACCTTAGTGGCACTTTACATCTTGGCTTGTTTTATCCCAAGGGGGGATCATTGCCGCCAGACTTACATGCTTTTTCCGACTCTGATTGGGCTGGTTTTTTTGACACGCGAGTGTCCACATCCCTTTGTTTCATGCTTGGAAGTTCATGTATATCATGGTTGAGCAAGAAGCAACCTACTGTGGCCACTTCGAGTTGTGAGGCTGAGTACAGGGCAGTCTTCACAGCTACGATTGAGTGTGTATGGCTCAGACACCTTATGGCCGATTTGGGTGTTGGACAAGACACTGCCAACACTATCTACACTGACAGTCAGAGCGCATTGGCAGTTGCAAGGAACCCAGTTTTTCATGCTCACACAAAGGACATCGAGGTGCATTAACACTATGTCAGGGAGAGGCTCTCAGCAGGAGAGATCAGCTTGGCTTATGTGCCAACACAGGACAACCTTGCAGATCTTTTCACAAAGACATTGTCTCGTGAGAAGCTTGAAAATTTCCGCAAAGCTTTGGGCTTACTCCCCTTTGTGGACTGATCATGTCCTTAGGGCATGGCACTTCCCTTTACTCATGTGCCAGCTCTCGTTCACCGCATCACTCCAGGGGGGATTTGTTACAGCATTTTTTCCCTCTTTAGGAGGTTTTTTCCCCCAAGCATTGTATATACGCCCATCACTTTAGGGCTATCTATCTTTTCCATTGCACACTAAGTTATACACTCTCTATTGTGTGCCTTGAGCTTCCGCCGTCTTCTCCAAGCTATGTGTGTCTCTCTGCAACCCTAATTCCAACAAAATTCAATAGTGTTCAAGCAATTGCATGTTACCAAGCTCACATATGCATATCGAGATGCAGATGGAAATGAATACCAGCAGGTTCATGACCTTGTACAAACCCCTATAGATAGCCAAATTGAATTCAAAGACTATTTCAAGTTGGTGCAAAGCCACAAGCTGTAAGTACAGGTGAAGCATAGTTCAAATTTGACAAAAATTAAAGCTCAAATGGCTACACAAAGAACACCACCAAAATATCCTCCAAAGAGCCAGATTCTGTCAAAAAGTACAGTGGATATTTTAAGATCCAAAGTTACCCATATTGCAAGTAGACAATGCTCAACGGTTGCAAGTAAAAGGTGCAACAGCACACCAAAATGAGCCAACATTGATTGAAGCAGGTAATTAAAGCAAACAAGATGCAAAAAACGTTCAACCCAAGGACACAACCACAACAAAATCAATCAATGTAGAAATCAACTCGAAGAAGATCAAGTGCAATATCATCAGTGAACATGAAGAAAAACTATCAAGTGAAGTAAAGCTTGATTTTTAGCTAGACAAGAACCTCATGACATTTCACACTTGGAAAAAATGTGGCCAGGCACAACTGGAAGATGCTCCAGAATTCATTAGTATATTTGGAAACAAAAAAGTGAAATGTTGGGGAATCATTTCACCACCATTCAAGTAGGTTCACATACCCTCATAGCTCAATTTCGAGTTAGGTCTTCGAGCGAGCTCAATGGAGCGAGCTTTTTTTTTGTGTGGAGGACCTCCCTCCCTACCTCCCCTTCCTCCTCTTGCCGCCCATGTGGTTCCTTCTGTTCCCTTGCTCCTCCTCCTCAGCTTCCTCCTCCACCTCCTCTTTCCATCTACTCCTCTAGTCGCACTCCCTCCTCCAGCAATCGCCCTTCTTCCTCAAGATTCTCCTCTTCTTTCTCTCTCTTTCCCTATCACTATATAACCTCTCTCTCTCTCTCTCTCTCTCTCTCTCTCTCTCTCTCTCTCTCTCTCTCTCTCTCTCTCTCTCCCTCTCCCCCTCCCCATTTTCCTCTCTCGGTCCCCCTATCTCTCTCTCTCTAACCCGTTCCCCCCCCCCCTCTCTCTCTCCCCCTTTCCGGCTCCCCCTCTCTCCGGACCTCTCATTCCCCTTCTTCCCCCTTCTTTTTCTCTCCCCATCCTCTCTCTCTCTCTCTCTCTCTCTCTCTCTCTCTCTCTCTCTCTCTCTCTCTCTCTCTCTCTCTCTCTCTCTCTCTCTCTCTCTCTCTCTCTCTCTCTCAACTCTCGTCATTGGATAGATCTTTAAGGTCTCTTAAGATAGTTTTCTACGACGTTAAAATTCTCTTTTTCTTCTTCTTCTCTCTTGCTCGCTCCATTTCTCTCGCGCACACACTCTCTCTCTATATATATATATATTTCCTATCTCTCCTACTGTAGGACAAAAGGGAAGAAAATGGTGGATAGG